>NW_026945713.1:0-10000 GCF_034702125.1 Engraulis encrasicolus
CTTCCTAAAGGGTCACAATAACAATAATAATAATAATAATAATAATAACGATCATCAAGGGGAACCTGGTCAAGTTCGACACCTTCCTCAAGGTCACGATAATAACAATAACATAATAATAATAACAATAATAACGATCATCAAGGGGAACCTCGTCAAGTTCGACACCTTCCTCAAGGTCACAATAACAACAATAACAATCATAATAATAATAACAATAATAATAATAACGATCATCAAGGGGAACCTCGTCAAGTTCGACACCTTCCTCAAGGTCACAATAACAACAATAACATAATAATAATAATAATAACGATCATCAAGGGGAACCTCGTCAAGTTCGACACCTTCCTCAAGGTCACGATAATAATAATAATAATAATAATAATAATAATAATAACGATCATCAAGGGGAACCTCGTCAAGTTCGACACCTTCCTCAAGGTCACGATAATAATAATAATAATAATAATAATAATAATAATAACGATCATCAAGGGGAACCTCGTCAAGTTCGACACCTTCCTCAAGGTCACGATAATAACAATAACAATAATAATAACAACAATAATAACAATCATCAAGGGGAACCTCGTCAAGTTCGACACCTTCCTCAAGGTCACAATAATAATAATAATAATAATAATTAAAGCCGCGAGCGGCGATGACGGGCCCTCGCACCTACGGTTCAAGGCATATTGCCCCAAATCCCGTCTCATCCTGCCCAAAACAAAAATGAAGTCTCTACGACCTTCGGTTCACGAGATAAAGATATTTAAGAAATCCACTTTTACTGCAGTTCATTTGCCTACCATATGGTGGCGCTATATCAGGTTGCCATAGTAGGCATATAGAAAAAGGTTTATACTCATTATATGCATGAACACATGCATTTGCACTGTTTTAAAAACACTGCAAACTAAAATAGTGGCCAACTTCCTGTTTCAATAAGAGGTGAAATTATCTCACTTCCTGTTGGGCGTGGCCATATCACTGCATGACATTTTTTGTTTGTTTTAGTCAGATACACATCCATAAAAATTTTGAAGCCCGTAGCTTGAACTTAATGCTGAACCCGCCCCGTAGGCCCATGACTTAAGGGGGCGCTACAGAGCCCATGTACCAAGTTAGGGGTGGGGCTTGTTTCGAGAGGTACGTGCTACCCTACCAAACAGCTGTGCGATGTAACTTTGAAAGATATGCATGGCAACCCCCTCAGAAAGGGCACATGTTCTGTGTTTTTTTCACCAGAATTCATCAAGCCGCCATCTTGTTTTCTTAAAATATATTGAAAATTCCTTCACAAAATATCATCTCCAATGTCTTAAGATCATTTGCAAAATGGAACAAAACCAAACAAGTGTATGGTTCAGGAGGAGTACTTCAAAGTACATGGTATGACAATTTGGGCATATGTCAAAAGTTCAACTTCAAGTCCAATTACCTCACTTCCTGTTGGGTGTGGCCATGGCCTCCTGTAGACTTTTTTGCTTGTCTTAGTGAGATACACACCCCCAAAAAATTTGGAGTCCGTAGCTTCAACTTTATGCCGGTCCAGGCCCATAGGCCCAGGACTTAGGGGGGCGCTACAGAGCCCATGTGCTGAGTTAGGGGTGGGGCTTGTTTGGAGAGGTACATGCGGCCTTACCAAACACCTGTGTGAAGCAATGTTGAAAGATATGCATGGCAACCCCCTCAGAAAGGGCACAGTAGAAGCACATTTTCTGTGATTTCGTCATCAGACTTCATGAAGCCGCCATCTTGTTTTCTTACAACATATTGAAAATTCCTTCGCAATATATCATCTGCGATGTCTTAAGATCATTTACAAATAGAAACGAAACCGAACAAGTGTACGGTTCAGGAGGAGTACATCAAAGTTCATGGTATGACAATTTTGTAGTATGTCAAAAGTTGACAAAAGTTCAACTTTGAGTCCAATTACCTCACTTCCTGTTGGGTGTGGCCATGGCATCTCAAAGGCTTTTTTGCTTGTCTTAGTGAGGTATACAAGTAAAAAAAAAATAGAGTCCGTCGCTTCAACTTTTTGCCGGTCCCGCCCCATAGGCCCACGACTTAAGGGGGCGCTACTGAGCGTCTGGGACGATTTGGGGGCTGAGCTTTATTGGAGTCCTTCGTGCCATGATACCGAACACCTGTGCCAAGTTTCGTTCAAAGTTGAGCATGGCAACCACCTCAAAAATGGGCCAACGTGCGGTAAGGAGACAAATAATAATAAAAATTAAAGCCGCGAGCGGCGATGACGGGCCCTCGCACCTGCGGCTCAAGGCGGGGCATATTGCCCCATCACATCCTGCCCAAAACAAAAACGGAGTCTCTACGACGTTCGGTTCACGAGATAAAGATATTGAAGAACTCCACGTTTACTGCAGTTCATTTGCCTACCACATGGTGGCGCCATATCGGGTTGCCATAGTAGGCATATAGAAAAAGGTTTATATTCATTATATGTATGAACACGTGCACTTGCACTGTTTTAAAAACACTGCAAACTAAAATGGTGGCCAACTTCCTGTTTCAATAAGAGGTCCAATTATCTCACTTCCTGTTGGGCGTGGCCATGTCACTGCATGACATTTTTTGTTCGTTTTCGTCAGATCCACATCCATAAAAATTTGAAGTCCGTAGCATGAACTTTATGCTGAACCCGCCCGATAGGCCCATGACTTAAGGGGGCGCTACAGAGCCCATGTACCGAGTTAGGGGCGGGGCTTGTTTGGAGAGGTACTTGCTGCCTTACCAAACACCTGTGCGAGGTAACTTTGAAAGATATGCATGGCAACCCCCATAGAAAGGGCACATTTTCTGTGATTTTTTCACCAGAATTCATCAAGCCGCCATCTTGTTTTCTTACAACATGTTGAAAATTCCTTCACAAAATATCATCTCCGATGTCTTAAGATCATTTGCAAATTGGAACAAAACCAAAAAAGTGTACGGTTCAGGAGGAGTACTTCAAAGTACATGGCATGACAATTTTGGCATTTGTAAAAAGTTCAACTTCAAGTCCAATTACCTCACTTCCTGTTGGGTGTGGCCATGGCCTCTTGTAGACTTTTTTGCATCTCTTAGTGAGATACACACCCAAAAAAAATTTGGAGTCCGTAGCTTGAACTTTATGCCGGTCCAGGCCCATAGGCCCAGGACTTAGGGGGGCGCTACAGAGCCCATGTTTTGAATTAGGGGTGGGGCTTATTTAGAGAGGTACGTGCTGCCTTACCAAACACCTGTGCTAAGCAATGTGCAAAGATATGCATGGCAACTCCCTCAGAAAGGGCACAGTAAAAGCACATTTTCTGTGATTTTGTCATCGTACTTCAGCAAGCCGCCATCTTGTTTTCTTACAACATAATAAAAAATTCCTTCGCAATATATCATCTGCGATGTCTTAAGATCATTTACTAGTTGAAACGAAACCAAACAAGTGTACCGTTCAGGAGGAGTACATCAAAGTTCATGGTATGACAATTTTGTCGTATGTCAAAAGTTTACAAAAGTTCAACTTTAAGTCCAATTACCTCACTTCCTGTTGGGTGTGGCCATGGCATCTCAAAGACTTTTTTGCTTGTCTTAGTGAGTTATACAAGCACAAAAAAATTGGAGTCCGTAGATTCAACTTTTTGCCGGTCCCGCCCCATAGGCCAATTTTTAGGGGGGCGCTACAGAGCCCCTGGGCTGATTTGGGGTCTGAGCTTTATTGGAGTCCATCTTGACACCTAATCCAATACCTGTGCCAAGTTTCGTTCAAATTCACGCATGGCAACCACCTCGAAAATGGCCCGATGTGCGCAGAGAAGACAAATAATAATAATAAAAATAATAAAAAACATTGCAAGAACAATAGGGCCTCGCACCCTCCGGTGCTCGGGCCCTAATTAAAGCCGCGAGCGGCGATGACGGGCCCTCGCACCTACGGCTCAAGGCATATCGCCTCAAATCCCACCACATCCTGCCCAAAACAAAAATGGAGTCTCTACGACATTCGGTTCACGAGATAAAGATGTTTAAGAAATCCACTTTTACTGCAGTTCATTTGCTTACCATATGGTGGCGCTACATCAGGTTGCCATAGTAGGCATATAGAAAAAGGTTTATATTGAGTATATGCATGAACACGTGCATTTGCACTGTTTTAAAAACACTGCAAACTAAAATGGTGGCCAACTTCCTGTTTCAATAAGAGGTCCAATTATCTCACTTCCTGTTGGGCGTGGCCATGTCACTAGATGACATTTTTCGTTCGTTTTAATCAGATAACACATCCAAAACAAATTTGAAGTCCGTAGCTTGAACTTTATGCTGAACCGCCCAATAGGCCCATGACTTAAGGGGCCGCTACAGAGCCCGTGTACCGAGTTAGGGGCGGGGCTTGTTTGGAGAGGTACATGCTGCCCTACCAAATACCTGTGCTAAGTAACTTTGAAAGATATGCATGGCAACCCCCTCAGAAAGGGCACATTTTCTGTGTTTTTTTCATCAGAATTCAGCAAGCCGCCATCTTGTTTTCTTACAACATATTGAAAATTCCTTCACGAAATATCATCTCCGATGTCTTAAGATCATTTGCAAATTGGAACAAAACCAAACAAGTGTACGGTTCAGGAGGAGTGCTTCAAAGTACATGGTATGACAATTTTGGCATATGTGAAAAGTTCAACTTCACGTCCAATTACCTCACTTCCGGTTGGGTGTGGCCATGGCCTCCTGTAGACTTTTTTGCTG
The DNA here is from genome assembly GCF_034702125.1 of Engraulis encrasicolus. Taxonomy (NCBI): domain Eukaryota; kingdom Metazoa; phylum Chordata; class Actinopteri; order Clupeiformes; family Engraulidae; genus Engraulis; species Engraulis encrasicolus. Next base: position 4,744 of record NW_026945713.1, read on the forward strand.
CTCTTAGTGAGATACACACCCAAAAAAAAATTGGAGTCCGTAGCTTCAACTTTATGCCGGTCTAGGCCCATAGGCCCAGGACTTAGGGGGGCGCTACAGAGCCCATTTGCTGAGATGGGGGTGGGGCTTGTTTGGAGAGGTACGTGCTGCCTTACCAAACACCTGTGCGAAGCAATGTTGAAAGATATCCATGGCAACCCCCTCAGAAAGGGCACAGTAAAAGCACATTTTCTGTGTTTTTTCAACAGACTTCAGCAAGCCGCCATCTTGTTTTCTCACAACATATTGAAAATTCCTTCACAATATATCATCTGCCATGTCTTAAGATCATTTACAAATTGAAACGAAATCGAACAAGTGTACGGTTCAGGAGGAGTACATCAAAGTTCATGGTATGACAATTTTGTTGTATGTCAAAAGTTGACAAAAGTTCAACTTTAAGTCCAATTACCTCACTTCCTGTTGGGTGTGGCCATGGCATCTCAAAGGCTTTTTTGCTTGTCTTAGTGAGGTATACAAGTGAAAAAAAATTGGAGTCCGTAGCTTCAACTTTATGCCGGTCCCGGCCCATAGGCCTTTTTTCAGGGGGGCGCTACAGAGCCCGTGGACCGATTTGGGGGCGGGGCTTTTTTGGAGTCCATCGTGCCCACATACCGAATACCTGTGACGAATTTCGTTCAAACTGACGCATGGCAACCCCCTCAAAATGGGCCCGACGTGCGGTAAGAAGACAAAAAATAATAATAATAATAATAATAATTAAAGCCGCGAGCGGCGATGACGGGCCCTCGCACCTACGGTTCAAGGCATATCGCCACAAATACCGTCACACCCTGCCCAAAACAAAAATGGAGTCTCTACGACGTTCGGTTCACGAGATAAAGATATTTAAGAAATCCACTTTTACTGCAGTTCATTTGCCTACCATATGGTGGCGCTATATCAGGTTGCCATAGTAGGCATATAGGAAAAGGATTATATTCATTATATGCATGAACACGTGCAATTGCACTGTTTTAACAACACTGCAAACTAAAATGGTGGCCAACTTCCTGTTTCAATAAGAGGTCCAATTATCTCACTTCCTGTTGGGCGTGGCCATGTCACTGCATGACATTTTTTGTTCGTTTTCGTCAGATCCACATCCATAAAAATTTTGAAGTCCGTAGCATGAACTTTATGCTGAACCCGCCCCATAGGCCCATGACTTAAGGGGGCGCTACAGAGCCCATGTACCGAGTTAGGGGCGGGGCTTGTTTGGAGAGGTACTTGCTGCCTTACCAAACACCTGTGCGAAGTAACTTTGAAAGATATGCATGGCAACCCCCATAGAAAGGGCACATTTTCTGTGATTTTTTCACCAGAATTTATCAAGCCGCCATCTTGTTTTCTTACAACATATTGAAAATTCCTTCACAAAATATCATCTCCGATGTCTTAAGATCATTTGCAAAGTGGAACAAAACCAAACACGTGTACGGTTCAGGAGGAGTACTTCAAAGTACATGGTATGACAATTTGGGCATATGTCAAAAGTTCAACTTCAAGTCCAATTACCTCACTTCCTGTTGGGTGTGGCCATGGCCTCCTGTAGACTTTTTTGCATCTCTTAGTGTGATAGACACCCAAAAAAAATTTGGAGTCCGTAGCTTGAACTTTATGCCGGTCCAGGCCCATAGGCCCAGGACTTAGGGGGGCGCTACAGAGCCCATGTTTTGAATTAGGGGTGGGGCTTATTTAGAGAGGTACGTGCTGCCTTACCAAACACCTGTGCTAAGCAATGTGCAAAGATATGCATGGCAACTCCCTCAGAAAGGGCACAGTAGAAGCACATTTTCTGTGATTTTGTCATCGGACTTCAGCAAGCCGCCATCTTGTTTTCTTACAACATATTAAAAATTCCTTCGCAATATATCATCTGCGATGTCTTAAGATCATTTACTAGTTGAAACGAAACCAAACAAGTGTACCGTTCAGGAGGAGTACAGCAAAGTTCATGGTATGACAATTTTGTCGTATGTCAAAAGTTTACAAAAGTTCAACTTTAAGTCCAATTACCTCACTTCGTGTTGGGTGTGGCCATGGCATCTCAAAGACTTTTTTGCTTGTCTTAGTGAGTTATACAAGCACAAAAAAATTGGAGTCCGTAGCTTCAACTTTTTGCCGGTCCCGCCCCATAGGCCAATTTTCAGGGGGGCGCTACAGAGCCCCTGGGCTGATTTGGGGTCTGAGCTTTATTGGAGTCCATCTTGACACCTAATCCAATACCTGTGCCAAGTTTCGTTCAAATTCACGCATGGCAACCACCTCGAAAATGGCCCGATGTGCGCAGAGAAGACAAATAATAATAATAATAAAAATAATAAAAAACATTGCAAGAACAATAGGGCCTCGCACCCTCCGGTGCTCGGGCCCTAATAATAAAAAACATTGCAAGAACAATAGGGCCTCGCACCCTCCGGTGCTCGGGCCCTAATAATAATAATAATAACGATCATCAAGGGGAACCTGGTCAAGTTCGACACCTTCCTCAAGGTCATAATAATAACAATAATCATAATAATAACAATAATCATAATAATAATAACAGTAATAATAATAACATAATAATAATAATAATCATAATAATAACATAATAATAATAATAATAATCATAATAATAATAATAACAATAACAATAACAATTAATGTGTTCATAATAATAATAATAATAATAATAATAATAATAATAATAATAATAATAATAACACCAATAATAATAATAATAATAATAATAATAATAATAATAATAATAATAATAATAATGTGTGTGTGTGTGTGTGTGTGTGTGTGTGTGTGTGTGTGTGTGTGTGTGTGTGTGTGTGTGCAGGGCTCTAAATTAACTTTTTCCACCACCAGCCAATTTGGCTAGTGGACATTTTTTCTTACCAGCCAAACAGAAGTTCAACTAGCCATTTTTTTTTAATCTCGCCAAAATAAACTATGCATTAGGCTAGTTTTTTTTTCTAATTAAATGGTCATTTTGTCCAACTGTTTCTACAACACAGATACACTATAGGCCTGCATAGGCTACTATATGCCTACATAATAAGCATATTATAGGCTATATATTTTTTTCATTATTTTTTAACTTCTGCTTTATTTTTTACTTTCATTACTTAGGCCTAATTAATTTGATTAGTTTTTGTTCAATTCCTCTGAAAGCAGCTGAATCACATCACACAAGCCACTCACATAACAGACCTTTAACATAGGCCTACAGTAACCAAGCACACAGCCAAACACTACAAAACCTCACATACGCACACCCCAAGGAAGGAGAAGAGATGAGAGGAAAAGGAGAGGAGAGAGGAGGAGCTCTTCTCTACCATGCGCAACAAAATGACAAGAAGCCTAGTTTAATTAAAAGTAAATAATATCTCGGGAATCTTCGCTTCCTTTGTTACTTCCACAGCTTCGTCGTTGGTTGTTTTTTTTTCCCTTTTCGATGGCGTGGGCTTTCCAACTTAGTTGCGCCAGAACTCTGAACATTTCAGAAGACAACTGAACTGACAGCTACGGTCACACTACTCTGACAGTCGGCTCTCCTCCTCTACCCTGGTCGCTATTTCGTTCCACAACCACTCATTTTTAACGTCACTATTTACAATTACTAGGCTACTAGCATTCACCAACACACAGAACCTTGCTCTAACCCCCACCACATTCTCATCACTCGCACAAAACGTCTACACAACAGAAGTAGCGCTATGCATAATCTGCTTAAGTCCTGTTATTGAAACGGTCAGGGTCTCGCTGCTTAAAAAATGCAGCCTGTTACAGCAAGGTTCATATAGTAATAATAGCAGTAGTGACGTTAAAAAGGTTGTAGCGAAAGCGACGAGAGCATAGGAGGAGAGCTGCCTGTCAGAATAGTGTGAGCGCAGCTTAGCTGACAGAAGGCTGGTCGTCTGAAATGTTTTCAATCCTGGCGCGCGCAACAGCATGGAGTTGACGCTCGATGCACTGGAAAGCCCACGGTGGGAGGCTACGTCGTGACGCTAGTGTCCATGGGTAATGTAGGAAATCTCGCCGTATAACGTTCGTCAGAGCAGCGGTTTACCGTTCATAAGTTACTGTACTCGGGCGCTACTAGCCAAATTGGCGGGTAGGTATTTTTTTCTACTAGCCAAAATTAATTTTCACCCGTGTTTGGCGTGTTGGCGTGTGTTAATTTAGAGCCCTGTGTGTGTGTATTTATTGATATGTGTGTATTAATGTGTGTGTATGGCGTACCTAAGCCTTGCTCATGGGGCTGTGAAAGCCAAAACGTTTGACTGGTCTGTAATGGTCAATGGGGAAATGCATTGAAAACAACAAAGTAGCTAATGTAGTAAGCAACTTTGGTTTTGAGAAATGCACCCCTGGTCTTGAATGGTCTCTACATACAGGGTATGTCTGACCATATGTCGTCTTAGCCTAGCTAATGTAGTAAGCAACTTTGGTTTTGAGAAATGCACCCCTGGTCTTGAATGGTCTCTACATACAGGGTATGTCTGACCATGTGTCGTCTTTACAGGGTATGTCTGACCATATGTAATAATAATAATAATAATAATAATAATAATAACAATAGTGTATGTCTGACCATATGTCGTCTTTACAGTGTCAGCCTGTGGAAGATGAAGAGGAAAAGATTGTAGGAAATGTTTAACCTCCGCTGGGTCTCCTAAAGTTTATGTAGAGCAGTGTTTCTCAACCTTTTTTTAGGCGAGGCTCCCTTTCAGTTCATGAGAAATTTCAAGGCATCCCAAACCAACAAGGCGTAACGTGGCATCGCATCCGATACCACACAAGCTTAGAAAGGTAACACATTTGGAAACGTCACACGACCTGTTCGAAGTTGCAGCTGACTGGGACCTATATTTACTTTATTGTGTGTAAATGGCAGATGAAAGATTCCAATGACAAACATGTAGGCTATTATATTACATAATTTTATTTATCAGCCACGTTTCCGCGGTACCCCTGACATTGGCCCGCGGCACACCAGGGTGCCACGGCACCCCTGTTGAGAAACACTGATGTAGAGTAGAGTAGAGTAGAGTAACTTTATTGATCCCCAGGGGGAAATTCAGGTATCCAGTAGCTTACATAAATACACAAATACACAAAAGCCCACATGGACATTTCAAGACACAAATAACACAGGAATAGTCATCAGGGCGGGGAAAATACAATAAAATAGTAGAGATAATAAATGTAGGAAAGGTAATTG
>NW_026945713.1:20000-37574 GCF_034702125.1 Engraulis encrasicolus
TTCACTGTTTACCAAACGTCCCAACTTCATCGGAGTTGGGGTTTGTACTTTACAGGGGCACATGCCTGGGTAATGATTTGCCCCGGTATGTGTTTTAAAAAAAACATGCTACCTTGGAATATAATAGCTCAAGTTTAGCATATAGAGTAATCTACGAATCTAAAAATATGCACAAAATAGCGCACATGCACTACTTGCAATAACATAATTAATTTGAAAGCTTTTTCAAATAAGTACAGTGCCATGAGAAAGTTTGGGCACCCTTTTGGAAAATCATTACATTACATTAATGGTATACCTTCTTTGGGGTGCCCATATGTATGCACACGCCTATTTTTATTGAAATCCACATAAAATTCTTTCTGTAACACCTATGAAAATTATTCCACTGCTGAAATGTTTCTCTTTCCCTACAGTTCAACATATGTTAAAAGGAAGTTGCAACTTTAAAAGCTCAACGAGAAATAAACCGATGTAATGATTTTCCAAAAGGGTGCCCAAACTTTCTCATGGCACTGTAATAAGTAATGTTTTAAACTTGCACGCTTGACATGCTGGCATTATCTCTCGGTGCCCTACTGTGCCCCTGTATAGCATGAGGTCAGCTGACGCCCCTGGTGTGTTATAACTATCATTCTGCAGGGCTTATAATGCGTTATAACTCTCCTTATGTACAGCTTATCAGGAGCTTATGATGCGTTATAACACTATGTTTTATGATGCGTTATAACACTATGTTTTATGATGCGTTATAACACTATGTTTTATGATGCGTTATAACCTTATTCATCATTGCATGCATTATAACACTATGTTTTATGATGCATGTTCACCTTATTCATGTTTTCTTCATCAGGAGTCGCGCTGGGTGCACATCCAGAACACGGCGGCTAAGAAGACTCTGTTGCTAGGCACCATCAAGATGGCGACCCTTAACCTCTACACTAGCATGTGCGGCAAGGACAAGCCCACGCAGAAGGGGTACACTGTGGAGGACACACTGGAACAGCTGGGGAAGGTGTGTGTGTGTGTGTGTGTGTGTGTGTGTGATACACAGTGGAGGACACACTGGAACAGCTGGGGAAGGTGTGTGTGTGTGTGTGTGTGTGTGTGTGTGTGTGTGTGTGTGTGTGTGAGTGTGTGTGTGTGTGTGTGTGTGTGTGTGTGTGTGTGTGTGTGTGAGTGTGTGTGTGTGTGTGTGTGTGTGAGTGTGTGTGTGTGTGTGTGTGTGTGTGTGTGTGAGTGTGTGTGTGTGTGTGTGTGTGTGTGTGTGTGTGTGTGTGTGTGTGTGTGTGTGTGTGTGTGTGTGTGTGTGTGTGTGTGTGGGATACATCGTGGAGGACACATTGGAGCAGCTGGGGAAGGTGTGTGTGTGTGTGTGTGTGTGAGTGTGTGTGTGTGTGTGTGTGTGAGTGTGTGTGTGTGTGTGTGTGTGTGTGTGTGTGTGTGTGTGTGTGTGTGAGTGTGTGTGTGTGTGTGTGTGTGTGTGTGAGTGTGTGTGTGTGTGTGTGTGTGTGTGTGTGTGAGTGTGTGTGTGTGTGTGTGTGTGTGTGTGTGTGTGTGTGTGTGTGTGTGTGTGTGTGTGTGTGTGTGTGTGTGTGTGTTAGAGGATGACATTTTTCTGAAATTCCCGTGGGTCCCTCGGGTCTTGCGGGATTCCCGCAGGATGGGAGTCAAAATTTTAAAGATGAACGGGAGCGGGCAGGAACGGGAATAAAGATGAACGAGAACGGGAATGCGCGCTTATTTTTTCATTAAAAAAGCCTCGTTTTTTTAGATGAAAAGGGAGTGGGATTGATTTTGAGTGGGAGTGGGCAAGATTGGGAAACATTCTTTTCAGGAGTGGACGGGATGGGATTTGTTTCTTTTACTCCAGTCTGGGATGGGACGGGATGGGATTTTTTTTCTGGGACCGGGATGGGACGGGAGTGAAAATCCACTCCCGTGTCATGCTCTAGTGCAGTGTTTCTCAAACTTTTTCAGACCGAGGACCACTTTGTCCCCCCAAAAATGTTCAGGGACCACCTGTCCATTGAATTGACAGTTGATGGTTGCTAATTTGACACGTCTAATTTTGGTGCAGGTCACATTCTTTTATTTACATTTACAAGCCTCTCTTATTGTGGTGAAAATGAGACTTTATTACAAAGCTAAACATAGCTGTGAAAATGGTGTTACAAATATAGCATACTGCTAGCTTGTCTTGGAAAAATAAAAATCCCCTCGCGGACGGACCACCTGAGCTCTGTCGCGGACCACTAGTGGTCCCCGGACCACACTTTGAGAATCACTGCTCTAGTGTGTGTGTGTGTGTGTGTGGAGATTCAGGATTCAGGATGGGTGCGGGGCGGGTGCGGGGCGGGGGGGAGGGTCATGTCCCCAGGTCCTACATAGCAGCTGGGGAAGGTGTGTGTGTGTGTGTGTGAGAGAGAGATTCAGGATTCAGTGTACGTGTGTGTGTACGAGTGTGGGCTAAACATGTTGACCATGGCTAAGCTAAACATGTTGACCATGGCTAAGCGAAACATGTTGACCATGTGTTGACCATGGCTAAGCGAAACATGTTGACCATGGCTAAGCTAAGACCATGGCTAAGCGAAACATGTTGACCATGGCTAAGCTAAGACCATGGCTAAGCTAAACATGTTGACCATGGCTAAGCTAAACATGTTGACCATGGCTAAGCTAAACATGTTGACCATGGCTAAGCTAAACATGGCTAAGCTAAACATGTTGACCATGGCTAGGCTAAACATGTTGACCATGGCTAAGCTAAACATGTTGACCATGGCTAAGCTAAACATGTTGACCATGGCTAAGCTAAGACCATGGCTAAGCTAAACATGTTGACCATGGCTAAGCTAAACATGTTGACCATGGCTAAGCTAAACATGTTGACCATGGCTAAGCTAAACATGTTGACCATGGCTAAGCTAAACATGGCTAAGCTAAACATGTTGACCATGGCTAGGCTAAACATGTTGACCATGGCTAAGCTAAACATGTTGACCATGGCTAAGCTAAACATGTTGACCATGGCTAGGCTAAACATGTTGACCATGGCTAAGCTAAACATGTTGACCATGGCTAAGCTAAACATGTTGACCAGGTTTAACATTTGAGTTTATTTAATTTATGGATACTTTGAGGGATATATTTCTGCATTTCTCCCAATTTGTGTATGTGTGTGTGTGTGTGTGTGTGTGTGTGTTTCTCGTTTCTAGATTCAGTGTCTGATGACGAACCTGAACGGCATCATGGACGAAGTGCGGAAGTTTGAGCTGAAGGAGCAGCGTTAGCACTGACTAGCTAACTAGCATTAGGATACGCCACAAACACACACACACACACACACACACACCATTAACACTAACTACCTAGCATTAGCATAGACACATGATTGGCATAAACACTTGCACTATACCCACTAGAACTAAACAGCGCTTAGCGTAGTAGACACAAGTCCAAGGCAATAGCTTCGCGTAGACAAGAGCACCATTACTAATTAGTTCTAGACAAAAGCTTAGCATAGACGCTAGCATCATACATGCTATTACTGCTTAGCATACAGGCTAGTATTATACATGCTATTACTGCTTAGCATAGACGCTAGCATCATACATGCTATTACTGTTTAGCATAGACGCTAGCATCATACATGCTATTACTGACCTAAAATGGTGGCACTGGGCTCTGGCCACGCCCAAAGGCTGAGCACACCATCATAACGCAGCTATGCATGTTAACACGCCATCATAAGGCAGCTATGCATGTTAACACACCATCATAACGCAGCTATGCATGTTAACACCATCATGACGCAGCTATGCATGTGTCATACACACCATCATAACGCAGCTATGCATGTGTCATACACATTTTGTGACTGTTGTCATTAAGTGACATTCGGTTATGGTAAACACAGTCCTAGCAAAGTCAACTTTTCATGACAATAAAGCGTTTGACATTGACGTGATGTTTATGACTAATCCCTGACTGCCATGAGCTGTGAGGATCACCAAGGGTGGCTGAGCTGTGAGGATCATGCTGTTTGATTTCTCCAGCGCCTACAACACTATACAGCCACTTCTGCTTACATTTACTGTATATTGGCACGGTCACGCTATACATAGCAACATTTCACGTTAACAAACAGTCGTGAAACCCCCATGCAGTGTATAACATCTGGAACATTGAAAACAAGAAAGACAAGAACCATGACTAGCATGCCCATAGACGGCCATTCTAAACAGTCCCACCAGGAAATCTCGGGCATTTTCGAAAAATTTGCGATCTGAATTGCCAGATGGTGCAAGAGGATTTCCAGAAAATCCCAATAAAAGTTGCGAAGCTTCTTGTGTTGTTGCGATTTTGTTGCGGCATGAAGTGAAAGGTGCGATTTTTGTTGAGATTTTTAATATGTTTTCCCACGCTTACGTAAAGGACACTGCCACATTCCAGTCCTCTGGTGTTTTTAGGGGCCAAGCAGCGAAGCTGGCGAAGGCCCCTATAGAGTTAGTAGGTTTTCTTCATTGTTATTATTATTATCTAGTCACCATTCTTCTCCGACTGTAAGTCTATGGCAGCCCATAGAACCGTAGGCAGGAAAATGCTGTAAATTGGCACACACATTCGAGGCAGCCTCAGCATTACCCACAGTGATTTATAGGTCCCCAGCCCCAACACTCTAGCGCCACCAGCAGGTCAAAGTTGCAGGTACATTTCTGCTTGTAACTTTTGAACCGCTGGGCCAATTTTCATAAACTTGGTATCCCTGGAATCCTTGGGCCAAGACGAATCCAACGCACCCTGTGACGTCATTTTCCGCCAGGATAATTTTCCCGCCATTTTGAATTTTGCGAAATTCAATAAAAATGCTACTCCTCCCACAATTTTTGACCAATTCACCCGAAACTCGGTATATAGTATCTCTGGACTGAGCTTAATATGGGGTCTACATGAATATTCGATACCTTTAATTGTTTAGCCGTGACAGCCAATCAAAATTGTCGTAAAAGTGGTGAAACAGGAAGTGAGGTCATATCTCAGCAACCATTTGTCAAACTAGGCTGGGGTTTTGTACACACATAGTGGTCCACCCCAAGACCTACCACAAAGAAAATCAGATCCCCAGCTCAAACTCTGTAGCGCCACCAGCAGGTCAAATTTTTAGCTACATTTTTACCTGTAGCTTTTGAACCGTACTCCCAATTTTCAAAATATTGGTACACAGGTCATCTTCACACTATGTTGCACCCAGGTATGGATTTTCGTAACGATTGAAAAAACTATCAGCTCACAGCAGCCATTCAAAATTGTGGAAAGAATGGAGAGATTTTTTCTCATCTCTCTGTCCCCTTCCCCTCCCCTGCGCACGTTCACTGACACCATTCTCGGCAGGGGGTCTAGTGTCAACCAAAGCCCCACTGCCCCAACCCCTGCAACCCACCTTCCCCCACCCCCCACCCCCTCACACACACACAGACAGACAGAGGGAGAGGGAGAGGGAGAGGGAGGGGGAGAGGGACATGGAGAGGGACAGAGAGGGAAGGAGGGAGGGAGAAGGAGGGGGGAGAGGAAAGAATTTTGAACACCTCTTGTCGTTTGCCGGTGACAGCCAATCAAAATTGTCATAAAGGTGGCAAAACAGGAAGTGAGGTCATATCTCAGCAACCGTTAGTCAATTTCTGTTAGGATTTTTTGCACACATTCTAGTTCATCCCATGACCTCTCACAAAAAAATCCAGACCCCAAGCTCTCTAGCGGCACCAACAGGTAACAGGAAGTGAGCTCATATCTCGGCAGCTCTTCAACGGATTCAAACTAAACTTGGTTTACGTGATCACACTCTCGTCCAAGGAATGCACACCAACATTGGCGAGATTTGGACCAAAGGGGGCGCTGCAGTTCCTTCTGTTGCCGTGGCGACTCTGGCAAGTTTACTGCTTGGCCCCGCATTGCTGCTTGCAGCTATATTTATATTATTTTCAGTGGTCATTTTGGTATTTTTGACGTATTTGGTAGCCTAGGTAGTAACCTCATAAGCTGCGTAGCGGGCTTTCAAACAATAAAATAATGGCAGGCCTATTTATTTGGGTCATTAGTGGCGAGTGCTGCCATTAATGGCCGAGCACTACACCATCCAGAATTTTCAGATAAAAAGTGTGGAGAAATTCACTCCACTGCCTTGCCAGTTAGCCAGACCTGCCTTACCGCAGAAATACACCAGCGGCGATGCGATTCAAGCGACAGAGTGCAGCAGCAAGCGATACGAGCGATTGAGGAGACTAGAGTATGTCCGTACAGGCAGAAGGCAAAGCATTCAAGCATTCCCATTGGCTGTGGTCACTGACCTCTATAAAGTCATTGGCTGTCGCGGCTTGTTGCCGAACCGCGTCATAGAAAGTTGAAAAGATTTCAACTTCAAACTGTCGCGCTCGTCGCACAAATCGCTCTAGTCTCCAGAATCGCTTTTGTCGCGCGACTCAATGCAAAGTCAATTACTTCCGTCGCTCGACTCGCTCAGATCGCAGCTGGTGTATTTCTGCGGTTATTCCACATGCTACGAGTATAGTATGGCTCATCAGACCACCTGCCACCGGGTTTTTACACCACCAACGTTCCTTTAAAATGCGAGCACTCACCATCGAGATAAGCATCCGTGTCCACTCTTCAGAAATTCTAGGAGTTCATTTTATCCAGTCTCTGCACTCTTCCTTGTAGGAACCGTCAGTGTATGATACAAACGCTGTTCGGTGAACACACGCCTCTGGTCAGGCTATGATAGTGAATGATACGAATTTTCCTCCTCATGGCATGTTCACGTTCACTTGTTCACACAAGTTTTGAATCGGCCCAAGACAATTTAATTGACGATTCATTTTCACTACAAACGCTTCTTTGATAACTTGGACAGCTAGATGTTATTGTAGAGGTGTTCTCTGCTGTAGCTCAGACTGCCAAACTCTACCGTATTGAGGCACCCTATAGAATAGATGCCAATTTTTTTCATTGCTTTGAAGTTCTGAAATGTCGGAGGATGGAAGATTTCCTTTTATGTTCAGCGATTAGGTTGCAAGGTGTACAAAATAGTTTGCCCCCGCTTTCGATGAGGACATCTGGAAACTGCTTAACCCTGTCCTCAAGGGCAGATTGCTGCACGGGCCTACCGGGCCGAGGCCCAGGGGCCCAAGAACCAAGGGGGCCCTGAAGCCCAAACCCATGCTATGGAAAAAAAAACACTTCAATATTGGTCTATATTTGTGTTAAAATTACACTTCAAATTACTGTAAAATATTTTAAACTTTTAACTTTTTAAAACTTAAAAAACAAGTCCGACAGGCGGACAACAGATGCGTCCGTCTATGCCCGTTCTGAACCTTTTTTGCCCAAACGCCCCCTTGGCCTCCTCATAACCTGTCAAGGCAATTTATCAATAAGCCTACCATGTACTGTATAAGCCTGGATTTGAAAAAGTACCATAGGATTTCAACAGTGTTGGGCAATTTACTGAAAAACTGTAATGCATTGCTGATTACATGTTACTGTCTTTTCAAAATAATCCCTTACACTACATTTAGCAATGTGGGGACCTAAGGCGAATTTAGCTTAGGGGGGCCATCGGTCCATCCCATATCACATTTTTTTTTAACATAAAATCTCTATTTTTGTTAGGCTATTTTTTTTTTAATCACGATTTTTTATTTAAAAAAAATAAATAATTACAAACATAAAAAACAGGCAAACATTACAATGAATTACAATGAAACATTTCAATGAATAGGCTATTTGCAATTTTGCATAGGCCTACATTAAATAAACTAAAATGTGAAATTCTCTTTTCACTTTAATATGAGAGCAGTGATGTCCCCCCCCCCTCACTGAAGTGTTATTTCATGTGTGTGCATGATGCTGTCACCTATTTGAAGTGACGTTGATGTTGGATTTCATGGAATACTTTTAAATGCCGCTTTGGGAAGAAAACAGAGTAGGCGACAGGTGAACTGTATTTCTGTCAAAACAGTGGTTTGCAGGCGTTTGCGTTTTCACGTGGATATTGTCTTCGTGGACCGTAACAGACAAACCGTAAGTTCCATAAACTAATCAATGAGACATTGGCTACGTGTACATGATGTTTTTTAAGTCCGATTTAATAAATGCGATTTAAATAGATCGGATTAAGAGTTATTTTGCAATGCGTATACATGGCACTTTCACTTAAATGCGATTAAACGTCTGGGGAAAATAAAGCATTGCGATTGGACTGAGGACGCACGTGCTGAGCGAGCCAAATAAGGCACGGGGGCGTGGTTCAATGCCACCGAGATGCAGGTCATCTTCCCCACGAAAATCGTTGCCTCAGGCGGACTGAAATCACAACATTTCCCCCTTTCTCCCTGGATCATTTACAATGCTACATTGGCTACCCTGTTAGCATAGAAAAACGAGTGGTCAAATGGTAATGTGGAGTAACTTTGTTGTGCTTCATTACTTTGTGGGGCACTTTTACATCAATATATGGAAGCCACAACATTTATAGTCGCTTAGGGACTTTAAATTAAGCAAAACTTTCATGTGAAAATCAACAGGAAGTGCCGCCATGTTTTTCTCACTGGCAAAGAGCTTTTGGTTTGCACGCATGAGCTCCAGGCCAAAACTGAGCGACTGCCACCTTGTGGACACAAGAGGGAATCACAAGAGGGAATCACAAGAGGGAATCACAATTCAGAAACCCATCACGGGAGGGCGGACGGACGGACGGAAGGACGGACGGACACCAAAGCCTCTTAAGGCCCATTTATACCCTACGGAACCGGACGAAATTCGTCTTTCCGTGCCAACCGTTGCTCCCGGAGTTGCATTCATACCTCCGTCCGTAAAATTGATGTTACGTAATAAATCCTCTAGAGGGCAGAGTCGGTTGGCTATGAATGGACAGTTGCTGTGGCAGATTTGTGTTCGTTTTACAAATTATTTAGCCCAAATAAAATAGCCAGACCTAGGATTCACGGAGATAACACACTGAAACAACTTTAAGATTTGTGTAATGATGTATAAACAAATCCAGGAGGCTTCGTGCTGGCCATTTAGGTTTGTTGTTGGGAAAACGAACGTCCTCCGAGCCCAAATGTAAACAAATGAGGCATGTGTTTAGCTTGGCTAGCATGGTAATGGAAATATACCCTTTCACAAACTCTCAGGTTATTTCATTTACTATTTGTATCGTTTTTAGATGTGAAATACTTCTCTTCTTCGTTGAGTTTTGTAAATTGGTGTCTTTTTCACTATACTGCCACCCACGGCCGCCTCTGGTATTGCTCCGTTTCACCCGTAGTCACCGGATTGCTAAGCACTCGACCAACGGACAAACTGACGGATGAAACGACCCCCGGAACCGGGTGAAAGCGTCCGTTTCCGTAATTACCGTAGGGTATAAATGGGCCTTTATAGAGATGCGTGGGACGCATCTAAAAAATTATCAGGGGACGGTCCCCAAGCCAGAACCCCTCCAAAATAGACGTCTCGCTAACATCTTTATTAAAACCCCAAAGCTCTTGGAACCTTGTGATGCCCTGGCCTCGAGGGGGGCCTTTCTTGTTGTCTGGCCCAGGGGCCCATGGAGTCATAATCCTTCGTTGCTATATTAGTTGGGAGGTGACTCGAGGCAGACATTCTGCTTCTTTTTTTCGACGGAGAATCCAAACCAATTTCTTTGTCCAAACCACTGGACATGGATTGGTTCAAAGTTGCTGGAAATCGCGGTGATTGGTTAAAGTTGCGCTGTCGCGCAGAATTAGCGGG
Organism: Engraulis encrasicolus; assembly: GCF_034702125.1. Lineage (NCBI taxonomy): Eukaryota > Metazoa > Chordata > Actinopteri > Clupeiformes > Engraulidae > Engraulis > Engraulis encrasicolus. The sequence continues at coordinate 29,802 of NW_026945713.1, forward strand.
AATTCATTGAAGTTGCGAAAAAGTTGCAAAACGCAACGTCGCAAATTCCCGGAGGGACTGTCTAAAGCTGGTGTTGACAAAATCCAAACTATACTGCAGAACTCAGCCAAGGAAGCTGTTTGATAGAACATTTGGGTGTTACTGTTACACTCTATTTATTTTATTTATTTAAGTCTTTCTGCCTTCTTTGTTTTAATATCATGACGACTAGCTAGTAGTAGTAACAGCAGTAGACGGTGTAATACAACACCAGACGGTAACAACAGTAGCTAGCAAGGCCCCCGATATACCACTAGATTCCAGCCAAGGCCATACCACTAGATTCCAGCCAAGGCCCCCATATACCGCTAGATTCCAGCCAAGGTCCCCATATACCGCTAGATTCCAGCCAAGGTCCCCATATACCACTAGATTCCAGCCAAGGTCCCCATATACCACTAGATTCCAGCCAAGGTCCCCATATACCACTAGATTCCAGCCAAGGTCCCCATATACCGGTAGATTCCAGCCAAGGCCCCCATATACCACTAGATTCCAGCCAAGACCCCCCATATACCACTAGATTCCAGCCAAGGCCCCCATATACCACTAGATTCCAGCCAAGGCCCCCATATACCACTAGATTCCAGCTAAGGCCCCCATATACCACTAGATTCCAGCCAAGGCCCCCATATACCACTAGATTCCAGCCAAGGCCCCCCATATACCAGTAGATTCCAGCCAAGGCCACCATATATCACTAGATTCCAGCTAAGGCCCCCACATATCACTAGATTCCAGCCAAGGCCCCCATATACCACTAGATTCCAGCCAAGGCCCCCATATACCACTAGATTCCAGCCAAGGCCCCCCTGACATGAGCCGTGCCACACTTATTTTGTGTGCAACCAGTTTCACAACTTGATGAAGTTGGTGCATTCCTAAACCCATTGAATTACTACAGAAAGCATAATACATATATAAACATTGTAAAGAGAAAAATGATTCCACTGGGATTGTTTAGCTTATTTTGGCTAATAAGTTATTTGATTTTTGAAATTATTGAGTTTATTTCACAATATATTCCCTGCCAACCTGCCGCGGCCCCCCTGGCATCCCCTCGCGGCCCCCCAGGCGTCCCCGGCCCCCACTTTGAGAACCACTGGGCAAGTAGTAGTAACAGTAGTAGTAACAGTAGTAGTAACAGTAGTAGTAACAGTAGTAGACGGTGTAATAACGACACTAGACGGTGGAGTTTTGTTTTGTTTTTGTTTTTGTTTATTGGACAGATGTGACTGCAGAGTTCTACAGTACAGGTGACTAGAGGAACTCCAGGAGGAACAGAACGGAACAAACAAACAAACAAACAAACAAATAAACAAACTAACAAATGGATGGAAGGATGGAAGGATGGAGGAGAGTTGAACTAAAGGAATGTAGAGGGCAAGTGTTTCTTAGGAAAATGAGACTCCAGGCTCTTCTATTAGGTGATTTACCTCTTAACTTCACTTGGTCTACTCCTGATCCAGCTTGTTACTATAGGCCCCAGCACTGGAGATATACCAAGAAGATGGTCAAGTGGTAAACCTGGCTTAGTTAACCCACAGGAAGTGGTAAACCTGCTAATAGATACACCTGCAGACATCATTTCGTTGAGGAAATGATAACTCCAGACTCTTCTATTAGACGGTTTACTGCAGGCTCCTCTAACCAGGTTCACGTTCAGACAAAATGGATTCCTAAAAAAAGGACGCACTAGAGCAGACACAAGGAAACTCAAAAAAGGGGAGATTAAAAATCAAATAAAATGCATCAATGTCTAGAACTATATCGCATTTCCACTTTTCATACACCTAAGCAAAATGAGTTCACAAATCACACTTTGGGAGACTTTTTTTCTTTCTTTCTTTCTTTTTTCTCTTTCTTTCTTTTCCAAATCGATTTAGATTTTTTTACCTTTCCCTTCAAAATACAGTGATTGGGGAAAGTAAGTTGGGGAAAGAGCTAAAAACATTTGATAACATTTGATAACATTGGTATTAAACATTCCAAACAAACCACCAGAGCAAAAACACACACGTGAGGAAGAAGAGGAGGCAGCGGGTGGCAGAACTGCACAATGTCCCCTCCTACAGGAAAACTCCGGAACTACAAGATCATGATGTCACCCTTTACAGGAATTACATGATGCCCCCTACAGGTAAACTCTAGAATTACATGATGCCCCCTACAGGTAAACTCCAGAGCCACATGATGTCGCCTCCCACAGAAAAACTGCAGAATTACAAAAATAATGTCGCCCTTTATAGGAAACCTGCAGAATCTCACGATGTCTGCCCCCTACAGGTTAAGTCTTGAATGACATGATGTAGGGCCCCTACAGGTTAAGTCTTGAATGACATGATGCAGGGCCCCGTCTCCTCGCTGCTTCCTCTCTGCTATTGTTTACATGATTCAAGTGGGCGTGTACACAGTCTGCTGCGGCCAGTCAGTATTCGCTATGTCTATGAGCTTCACTCTGATTGGCTCCCCAATCCTCCCTCCCTCCCTCGCCCCACCCCCCTTCATTTGGACTGGACCACCTCCCTCATCTCATCTCGTCTCGTCTCATCTCGTCTCGTCTCATCTCGTCTCTACATGTCTCCACCCCCCTCCCTGGCTAGCAGCCCTATAGCCGTCCAGAGCGGAGCGGAGCGGAACAGAGTGCAGCAGGGTAAAGCAACGACCTCATTTAAAGAGAAGAAAAAACTAAACCAAAGACATCAACGGAAATAAAAACGTTAGACATTAAAACACTAAAACACACAGAGGCCAGTGACAGATGACAGGTGACCGGTGACCCTACAGCGGGTCAAGAGGGACGAGTGACAGACGAGTACGAGGGGACATGGGGGGGGGCGGGGGAGGCGGTCTCAAACATCTTCCAGTAGAGCAAGATACATCAAGCCCGTACTTTAGATACATCAAGCTCTTCCTGGATCCAGGTGACGTCATGTGACGCCCCTTTAGGGTCATGTGACGTCATGGGAACGCCCCTTTAGGATCATGTGACGTCATGTGACGCCCCTTTAGGGTCATGTGACGTCATGGGAACGCCCCTTTAGGATCATGTGACGTCATGTGACGCCCCTTTAGGATCATGTGACGTCATGGGAACGCCCCTTTAGGATCATGTGATGTCATGTGACGCCCCTTTAGGATCATGTGACGTCATGGGAACGCCCCTTTAGGATCATGTGACGCCCCTTTAGGATCATGTGACGTCAGGTGACGCCCCTTTAGGGGACCTTAGTAGAGGGCGGGAGTTTGGAAACGGAACATGAGCACAGGCCTTTGCGCTTGGCAGGCGGGGTTTGGCTTATCTGCTCTACTAGAAGATGTTGGACAAGACATTAGTGTGACACCTACGGTCACGTGACGTGACGTGACGTGACGTGACGTGACGTGACGTGACGTGACGTGACGTGACGTGACATGACGTGACGAGACGAGGGGCCCAGGAGCTGAGGACTGCCTCTCTGGCGCCCCCCCCCTCCCCTGGCCACAGCACTGCACTGCACTGCCTCTCTGGCGCCCCCCCCCTCCCCTGGCCACAGCACAGCACTGCACTGCCAAACGCATAGTGTTCTATTGCACTACCAACAACTTAAAACAAATTAAAAACAGTTTCAATAAAACGGTACATTTCTAAACGGTACATTTCTGTCAGCATTTTAAAACAAGGAAGATTCTATTGCAATACCGGGAGCTTTCAAAAGCAACGCTGACTAATAAAAACAAAACGGGGGGAAATAAAATCAAAACATTCAGTGAAAATACAAATGGATAATGGTAAAATAACTCTAAATATCAACGTTTTAGAAAGGTTTTTTTTTCCTCTAAAATTGTTAAATAGTAATGTGTAAAGCTAGATAAAGCTGAACCAGGTCTTGTGTGTGAGTGTGTGTGTGTGTGTGTGTGTGTGTGTGTGTGTGTGTGTGAGTGTGTGAGTGTGTGCGTTTTCTCTAGAAAAGAAACACAGCAGTTTGTTTTAACTCCTTACAACCATGCCAACGAGGTGGGGGGGTGGGGTGGGGGTGGTGATGGGGGGTGCTCTGTCTATTTTCCCACCTCCCTCTCGGTTTGCTTATATTATAACCCCCATCGCACCCACACCCCTCCCCCCATAGACAGGTCCTCTGCCCCCCCCCCCAAAACAGAAGTGGGGCTACGATGGGGTACGAGGGAAATGAGGGTGGGTGGGAGCACTCTAGTATGGGGGGGTGGGGGTGGGGTGGAGGGGGGTCTCGTGTCTATGTGTCTATGTGTCTATGTGTGTGTGTGTGTGTGTGTGTGTGTGTGTGTGAGGGGTCGGTCCTCATCATAAATAGGGGTACTGTGCGAGTCTCCGCGGGCTCGGTAGTTGGTACGCCCCCCCGTAACCGGCTGCCGTGGCCCCCCCTGCCTCGCTGCGTACGCCCCCCAGAGGGCCGGCGGTGGCGTATGGCAGAGCAGGGAAGGAGGGCATCGGCTGGTACTGGGAGACGACCGGCAGCGGAAGAGGGTGCACGCCCACCCCCCCCACGCCCACGCCCACGCCCCCCAGAGAGTCCTTCAGCAGGGAGGGGGCGTAGTGGAGCCCCGAGGAGGAGGAGGGTGGGGGGTTGCGGTGCGATGGGGAGCCGGTGCTGATGCTGCTGCTGCTGCTGCTGCTGGCGGCGGCACTGATGCCGTTTCCATGGTGACCCAGGATGCTGGCAGCGCCGTTGCTATGGTGATGGCTCAACAGCTGCTCCATGGCGTGGGAGGCGGGGTATGTGTAGAGCCCCGCCCCTCCGGCAGCAGAGGGAAACGCCCCCAACACGGCGGTGTCCGGCAGACGGTACTGGGCCACGAGCGAGCCGGATGCAGCCGAGGAGGCGGAGGAGGAGGCGGCGGAGGGGGGGAAGGTGTGCTGTCGCCGTAGAGACGAAGAGCGCTCCTGAGACGAAGAGGAAGAAGAGGAGCAGGAAGAGGAGACCAGAGTGGGCTGATGGAGGAGAGGAGAAGAGGAGAGGAAGAGAGAGGAGAGGAGAGGAGAGGAGGAGAAGAGGAGAGGAAGAGAGAGGAGAGGAGAGGGAGAGGAGAGGAGAGGAGAGGAGAGGGGGATAGAGGAGAGGAGAGGAGAGGAGAGGGAGGAGAGGAGAAGAAAGAGAGGAGGGGAGGAGAGGAGAGGGGGATAGAGGAGAGAGGAGAGGGATAGAGGAGAGGACAGGAGACGGGGATAGAGGAGAGGAGAGGAGAGGAGAGGAGAAGAGGGGAGAGGAGAAGGAAGAGGAGAGGAGAGGGAGAGGAGAGGGAGGGGAGAGGAGAGGAGAGGGAGGAGAGGAGAGGAGAGGGGGATAGAGGAGAGAAATAGAGGAGAGGAGAGGCAGGAGAGGAGAGGAGAGGAGAGGAGAGACAGGAGAGGAGAGGAGTGGATAGGCAGAGGAGAGGAGAGGAGAGGAGAGGAGAGGAGAGGAGAGGAGAGGAGAGACAGGAGAGGAGAGACAGGAGAGGAGAGACAGGAGAGGAGAGGAGAGGAGAGGAGAGGAGAGGAGAGGAGAGGAGAGGAGGAGAGAGGAGACAGGAGAGAGGAGACAGGAGGAGAGGAGAGACAGGAGAGAGAGGAGAGGAGAGGAGAGGAGAGGAGAGGAGAGGAGATAAGGAGAGAGGAGAGGAGAGGAGAGGAGGAGAGGAGGGGAGGAGAGGAGGAGGGGAGGAGGAAGAGAGAGGAGCAATAAGATAAAGCTGACACTATAATCTGATGTTTACCTGTGATTATTAGCATTTCGTTATTAGTGTGTGTGTGTGTGTGTGTGTGTGTGTGTGTGTGTGTGTGTGTGTGTGTGTGTGTGTGCTACCTGGCTGAGGTTGAGTGGTTGTGATCTGCTGGGGGCCGCTAGGTGTGTGTGTGTGTGTGTGTGTGTGCGCGTGTGTGTGTGTGTGTGTGTGTGTGTATGTGTTACCTGGCTGAGGTTGAGTGGTTGTTATCTGCTGGGGGCTGCGGGGTGTGTGTGTGTGTGTGTGTGTGTGTGTGTGTGTGTGTGTGTGTGTGTGTGTGTGTGCTACCTGGCTGAGGTTGAGTGGTTGTGATCTGCTGGGGGCCGCTAGGTGTGTGTGTGTGTGTGTGTGTGTGTGTGTGTGTGTGTGTGTGTGTGTGTGTGTGTGTGTGTGTGTGTGTGTGTGTGTGTGTGTGCTACCTGGCTGAGGTTGAGTGGTTGTGATCTGCTGGGGGCCACTAGGTGTGTGTGTGTGTGTGTGTGTGTGTGTGTGTGTGTGTGTGTGTGTGTGTGTGTGTGTGTGTGTGTGTGTGTGTGTGTGTGTGTGTGCTACCTGGCTGAGGTTGAGTGGTTGTGATCTGCTGGGGGCCACGGTGTGTGTGTGTGTGTGTGTGTGTGTGTGTGTGTGTGTGTGTGTGTGTGTGTGTGTGTGTGTGTGCTACCTGGCTGAGGTTGAGTGGTTGTGATCTGCTGGGGGCCACTAGATGGCGCTGCTCTCGCTCTCCGCCGTCTCCGGAGCCGCAGGGCTGACGAGTCGCCGCACGCTTTGGCTTCACGTAGCCTGCAGGGGGCGCCACACACAACATACACCAGTTACATTACAACACACACCAGTTACATTACAACACACACCACACACAATACACACACCAGTTACATTACAACACACTTCACACAACACACACCACACACACCACACAACACACACCAGTTACATTACAACACACAACACAACACACACCAGTTACATTACAACACACAACACACACCAGTTACTGACAACAGACAACACACACCAGTTACTGACAACAGACAACACAGAACACACACATCAGTTAAGGGGGTTTATAGTGGCACCTCAACTGAGGTGCAGTACAGAACAGCAGCCACCACGCCCCCCTGTGCAGCGACAAAACAACCCCTGGCAGTGGTACACGCATGGTTCTCCCAGGCTGAAATGTCCGTGAGCTGAGCTATGCTCTTGGACTGTGATTGGTCACTGTGCTTGCAGCAGTGCAGGCAGTACTTGGCCCTGATAGGTCAGTGGTGTTCTATTGTTCTATCCTACCGCGGAGACTTGAATAAGGAAAAGGAAAAGCACGATGCGGTGACTTGGCAGGAAATCACTGGAGTTTACTTGACATGGAGAAGAGAAACTGTGTTCTATTTCAGTAGTACAACTCCCAAAAAAACAATTTAAAATATCCATACAAGGCCTTCATCATGAAAATTATATAAGTTTGTAGTGTGGTAGTAGCAAAGAAGCCTCTTTGTTCGTTTGTGGTATGGCAGCTAGCTCCTAAAACAGGGTTCGCTAATGTCCTGTAGAGTTTGAATGGGTTTGGCTGACAGTTGCTAAGCTAGCTGTTAGTATGGCCATTAGATAGGCTATCTATTGTATTTAAAAATGGCTTTTGTTTGGCATTTTAACCATCTGAACTGCAAAACATGAATAAAGAGACAATCTTGTATGCCATCATTCATGTCTAAATACGCCACAACTTTTTAAATTAGTAGCAAGAAGCATCTTTGTTAGTGGTAGAATTATGTTTCAGGTGGCTAGTCAACTAGCTTAGAGTTTGTAATAACTGATTTAGCTGGCTAGCTACTAGTAGGCCCCAGGTGTGAATGGCCATTCAGGCTATCTATCGTCTTTTTAAAACGGCGTTTGTTTGGCATTTAGGCCTAATTTCATGGACTGTAATACTTGACTGAAAAGAAACTGATGTTGTACCATCTAATTATGCCCCAACTTTTAGAAGTAGTATGGAATATTACATTTTAGATAGCCAGC
>NW_026945714.1:0-20000 GCF_034702125.1 Engraulis encrasicolus
CAGAGTGTTTTTTTTGTTTTGTTTCTTTTTTACTCTGAGGGAGGCACGCGTGCGCTGAAACCTCAGTCACTTTGTGCACCTAAATAAAAAACCTCTAAAAAAATTGCTGAGTGCTCCGGTCATCCCTGGGTCTAGTCACTGTGAATTAGCCCAGTTTGTCTTAATACTGCTGTCCTCGACTGTGAGCACCACCAAGGCTGAAGCGCAGACATCCCCTCTTCGACTTAGAGGTAAGTATTTGTGAAAAAGTTAACATTTGTGAATGGGCAGCATGGATTCTGGAAATTAACTTCTAATAGTATTACATGATCCACCTTTAAGCCAATGAGATATCCCCTATAATTATTTATTTATGCAGGTATTGTCCACAGACCATTTCTGTTCTCATTTTTTCTGGTTGATGTTTTGATCACATTTACGTTTTCGCAAAAAAGCGTTGTTGTAAGAGCGCTTCCTGGACTCAAGAAAGGTGGTCTTTGGATGGGCAAATGTAGAAGTTGAAAAAGGAAAAGTACCAAGGCACTCTCATCTATCAAAAATATAAAGCCTTATGGCTTTATTACAGTAAACCTTTAAAAAGTCCAACATGTTTTGGCCTTCCGGCCTTCCTCAGGGAGTCAAACAGTTCTCGAACAGAAGGAAGAGGTTTTCAGATACCTCCACATCACAGGTAAGGTGAGCTGCTCAGGTAACAGGTGTCATATATAAAATCTCCAGCAGGTGTCATCCTTTCTAATCCCAATGGGAATTAAAATCACATTGGCTATTTCTGAGCATCCCGTATTTAATGGTACACTTTGCAAGATTTTTAGTTGTTTATTTCCAGAATTCATGCTACCCATTCACTAATGTTACCTTATTCATGAATACTTACCACCACCATCAAATTCTAAGTACCGTATTCATTATGACTGGAAAAATGCACTTTTCATACATGAAAAGGGGGATCTTCTCCATGGTCCGCCATTTTGAAATTCCAGAAATAGCCATTTTTAGCTGCAAAAATGACTGTACTTGGGCCATTACTAGAAAATATTAGTTTATTACTTAGTAAACTTTCATGAAAAGATAAAATTTGGCAATGGGCAAGAAAAAAGAAGATTAGAAAGGGATTAGAAAGGAGGACACCTGCTGGAGATTTTATATATGACACCTGTTACCTGAGCAGCTTACCTTACCTGTGATGTGGAGGTATCTGGTTGGTTTACCTATTTTTTAAAAGCCTCTTCCTTCTGTTCGAGAACTGTTTGACTCCCTGAGGAAGGCCGGAGGGACGAAACATGTTGGAGTTTTTGTTAAAGGTTTACTGTAACCAAGCCATGCAATAAAGGCTTTTTACTTTTGATAGATGAGAGTGCCTTAGTATTTTTCCTATTTCAACTTCCACATTTACATTTTTTTTTTTTCAAAGGTTTCTTTATTGATTTTTTAAGTGTAATAACAAAGGTTTAGGATATTGAATGTCCATAATATAAAAGTTACACAATATGGGAATATTATCACACATTAGCTATAACAAGGCATAAAGAACAAATTAGACCCCCCCCCAACCCCCCACCCATATACAGTACACAATTCAACACAAAATAAACAGAAACAAACAGCCAAAAACAGAGGGAAAAAAAAAGAAAAGAAAAAAAAAACATTACACAAGACATACACATAGACCTGCCACCTTAACAAAATATGTTACCACTGTAGTCTGAAAAGATGTGCACACAGTTCTAGTCTGTCACAGAGGGGAGATTCAACTCGTCAATGTAATCTGACAAGTATCCCCATGTTTTTGTGAACTTGCGGGTAGAGCCCTTCATACTGCTTCTAATTTTTTCTATTTTCATGAAATAAAGGATATCTTTAATCAGGGAACTGAATGAAGGGGCATTAGGAGACTTCCACCTCAGCAAAATGAGACGCCTTGCTACTAGAGTGATAAATGCAATAAACTCAGCCTTATACAGAGATATGGACATTGTAAATGGGAGAACACCAAACAACGCAGTAAGTGGAGATGGATCAATTGTTTGTTCTAATACATTGGACAGGATGTCAAAAACCTTGGACCAATATTCAAATAGTTTTGGACAAAACCAGAGTGTGTGTGCCAGTGTCGCGGGTGCTGAGTGGCACCTCTCACATGTGGGGTCAACATCAGGAAAAAAGCGGCTTAATTTGACCCTAGTCCAGTAGGCCCGGTGGACAATTTTACACTGAATGACACCATGTTTCGCACAAATTGATGATGAATGCACACGTTGTAAGATTGAGTCCCATTCAATATCTAAGATCTCACTTCCCAGGTCCTCCTCCCATTGAGTCTTAATTGAATTGACATTTACAGGTCTTAAGGTATACATACGATTATAGATGGAGGATATCATTCCTTTAGTATTAGGAAGAGGCATTAAGAGTGAGTCAATGGGGTTAGCTGATGGCTTATTGGGAAAATTGGGAAATAAGGTTTTAACAAAGCTGCGTACCTGTAGGTATCTAAAAAAATGTGATGTGGGTAAGGAATATTTTCCACTCAGCTGTTGAAATGATGCAAATACCCCATCCATATACAGGTCTTTTAAGGACTTGATACCCAACCTAGACCAGACCGTCCATGCTCCGTCAATCAGTGAAGGCGGAAAAGCAACATTTGCAGTGAGAGGAGAAAGGATAGAAACATCACCCAGCTTGAAATGTTTCCTGAACTGGTTCCAAATTCTCATTGATGTTTTGACACATACATTTTTAGTGTATGAAGACAGAGAAGTTTTAAGAGGAGAGTACAATAATGCCCTCAAAGAAGTGGGTTTACAAGATTGCGCTTCCATCTGTAGCCAAGTAGGGTGTGGAGTAAGAGTGTCAAAATGCAGCCAGTAGTGTAGGGCTCTAATATTGGCAGCCCAATAATAGTACTGTAAATTAGGCAATGCCATGCCTCCAAGACTCTTGGGCCTTTGGAGGAGCATTTTACGAATCCTGGGTGCCTTCCTGTTCCAGATAAACTCTGTAATTAGTGTGTCAATCTTACGGAAAAATGTTTGTGGAATGAATATGGGGATGGTCTGAAAAAGATATGAGAATTTTGGTAGTGTGTTCATTTTAATAGAATTAATTCTGGCTGGGAGTGATAGGGGTAAAATAGACCACCTCTCAAAGTCTTTCTGCACATTGGATAGCAAACTTGCAAAGTTGAACTTAAACAGATCCTGAAATTTGTCTGTGACCTGTACACCCAGATAAGTAAATCTGTGATTTGCCCATTTAAATGGAAAGGAGTGGGTAGGATAAGCTCGAGCTGCTGCATTTATCGGGAAGAACTCACTCTTACTATAGTTAACTTTATAGCCTGATAAAGAACCAAATGTTGTGAGACATTGAAGTGCTGCTGGTATGGATGTGGAGATGTTTGACACATACAGGAGGAGATCATCTGCATATAGGGACACCTTATGTTCTATGCCTGATCTAGATATGCCCACAATCTCTTTGTTGGACCTAAGGAGGATAGCCAGAGGCTCAATTGCTATGGCGAACAAGAGGGGGCTCAAAGGGCATCCTTGTCGTGTGGAGCGATGTAGACTGAAGTATTCAGAGAAGTTGTTATTAGTCCTAACAGAGGCCTTTGGTGCAGAGTATAACAACTGGACCCAGGCGATGAAGTTTTGCCCAAGGCCGAATTTTTGCATAGTATAAAACAAGTATGGCCACCCCACCCTGTCAAAGGCCTTCAAAGCATCAAGTGAGATCAGGGCTTCAGTAGTTGTAGATGAGGGTTGACTATATATAATGTTATAGAGGCGCCTTAGATTGTAGAATGAATGCCTATGCCTGATAAACCCTGTTTGATCTGGGGATATGACGGTCGGCAGTATAGGGTCTAAGCGAAGTGCCAACAATTTAGAAAGTAATTTTAGATCCACATTCAACAAACTTATGGGTCTATAAGAGGCACAGTCCAGGGGGTCTTTGTTCTTTTTAAGAATCAAAGATATGGTGGCATACGTGAGAGTAGATGGGAGGGTATGATTTTCAAATGATTCATTATACATGTCAACAAGGAGGGGGGCCAACAGTGGAAAAAAAGTCCTATAAAACTCTACCGGGTAGCCGTCAGGGCCTGGACACTTTCCGCCTTGCATTGAAGCTATCGCAATTTTAAGTTCTTCCACAGATAGAGGTTGATCTAATTTACCAACAGCCTCCTCATCCACCTTAGGAATGTCCAAAGAGTTAAAAAAATTATCCAATGCAGCGGAATCTGGAGTATGCTCTGGAGTGTATAACAGGCTGTAGTAGTCCTTAAAGTGATCATTAATTTCTTTTGGATCTGTTGTCGTACCCAGAGGGGTCTTAATTTGGAGTATTTGGTGAGAAGATGCTTCTTTTTTGAGTTGGTAAGCAAGCAACCGCCCTGCTTTGTCACCTTGTTCATAATACTTATATTTAGACCTAAGTAGCATTTCTTCCTCCTTCTGCGTAGAGGAAATATTAAAATTTGCTTGTAGTGTAAGGCGTTCTTTATATAAGTCAGGGGAAGGATTTTCCGCATATAGCTTGTCAGTTTCCCCAATTTTCTTTATCAGCTCAGATAATTTTTCTTCCCTTGTCCTCCTCTCAAATGCAGTATATGAAATAATAATACCTCTGAGGTATGCTTTCAACGTTTCCCAAAGAGTGGACGCAGAAATATCTGGAGTTTTATTAATCTCTATAAAAGTTTTGATCTGTGCAGACATGAGTTGGAGAAAGTCTTTGCTAGATAACAGGCGTGTGTTCAATCGCCAAGGAGGGCGAGAAGAGTTAAGTCCTTGCATGGCTATTGTTAAAGAAATTGGTGCATGGTCAGATATTACTATGGGGTTGTAGGTTACAGATTTGACAGAAGGCAATAAATTATTATGTATTAAAAAGTAGTCAATACGTGAAAATGTCCGGTGGACAGAAGAGAAAAATGAGTATTGTTTACCATTTGGGTGCAGAAAACGCCATGGATCGGATAGATTCAATTCCTCCATAATGGATTTAATTAATTGTGCAGATTTGGATAAGGAGAGTGTCTTGGTTGAGGATCGATCAAGAGTTGGGCTTATCCAGCAGTTCCAGTCCCCCCCAAGAATGAGCGAATGTGTAGCAATATCTGTGAGCTTTGAGAAAAAGGTTCTGAAGAAATGATGATCATCCCAATTAGGCCCATAAATATTAGCAAGGATGAGGGGAGTATTGTAAATCTTCCCAGTAACAACAACAAATCTCCCATTTGGGTCTGCTAAAACATTAGAGCATATAAAAGGGATTGATTTGTGTATAAGAATGGCTGTACCCCTTGCCTTGGCCTGAAATTTTGAATGATATATTTGACCTATCCAATTCTTTCTTAATCTAATATGGTCCTCTACTTTTAAATGTGTCTCTTGTAAATAAACTATGTGTGCTTCTAGCTTGCGAAGATGACCCAGGACTTTGTTGCGCTTCATTGGTGCATTTAGTCCTCTGCAATTCCAACTGACAAAATTCAGCTCATTCCTATTGAACTGGTGCATAAGTCACGGCATGATAAAGCACTAAAAATAAGCAGACTAGGTGCCACCACAAGTGAAACACAATTAAGCAGGCATAAGGAAAAACAAAAACACAACAAGTGAAATTAAAAGGCAAAACACAGACAAAAAACTGTAAAACCCACCCCTCCCTTGCTAAAGCGTCTACTGAACATGACGCGCGCTTACCCCCCTTTAAATCTGACGAACTAACCGAAGTAGCACTCCTCGTGCACATTCCAGAGCCGCCTACGTGCCGTAGAGGCTAGTGACTTCACTTATATCAGTATTGTAGCCAAATGGCTAATGCAAACACCGTAACCACATTTCAAAATATTGATTGAATTGTCATGAACCGGATAGATTTATAACTTAACCAGACCAGTTGACCTGTCGTGTATTTCGACGGTAGTAAAGCATATCAATTTACTCTATCATTTCCTCACCGCCAGCAGAATTGTCCCTGTGGGGCAGTCCGAGGCATGGAATGCCCTGGATGAACTCCACCGCGGAGGAGGGGTCATCGAATTTGTGCAATGTTCCGTCAGAGAGCAGCGTAATCTTCAGCAGGGCTGGAAACACCAGCCTGAATTTCACTCCTTTCATTGGGCGAAGGAGGCGTTTTGCTTCCCCGAACTTCGCGCGTCTCTTGGCCACAGCAGAAGTGTAGTCAGGGAAAAACATCACCTTCCCTTCTTGGTAAAAGACTGTGGAGAGCTCTTCGGCTCTGCGTAGAATCCGGTCCCGATCTTGATGATAGTGTAGGCGAATGATGAACGGTCTGGGAGGTTCATCCTTCTTGGGCTTCTCACGTAAGCTGCGGTGCGCTCTGTCCACGACAGGTTTGTGGTCCAGTCTCAGCGTATCCTGTATGAGTCCGGAGATGAATTCGGTCGGATTGGAGCCCTCGACACCTTCCGGTACTCCAACGAGTCGAATATTATTCCTTCTCGAACGCCCCTCTAGATCTTCACACTTGGCATTCAATTGAGTCACTTGCGCATTCAGAGTCTGCACGAGATTCTCCAATTCGCTCAAGCGATCACTCTGGTCAGATGCAGCACATTCAAGCTCTTTAATGGTACTGTCGTGTGTGTCCACTTTTTGTTGCAATGGTGAAATAGCACTTCTAAACTCAGCTCTTACCGTTGCAATCTCAGATCTCAAGTCAGTGGAGAGCGTGTCGATTTTACCACATATGTCGTCCCGGATAGCATTCATCATCTCCTGTAGCAAGCTAGCATCTGGGTCGCCGGCTTGTGGAGGGTTCTTTTTGGGTTTTCCCGATTCTCTCCCTCGTCCAGAAGCCATTTTTGAGTGAAATATCCACTTAATGTGCGTTACTGGTTAAGAACTATTGGCATACAGTCGAATATTCCGCCAAAATAAATTACAAATAGGTCACTTAGCCTCGGAGCACTGATGCACACGTCCTACATGTTCTGTGTCCGCGTGCGCCCCCCCCACATTTACATTTTATCAGTGCCCCATCCTTGGAACAACCACAAAGCAATCTCTTATCATCCCACTTTGGCTGGAATGTATGTAGTGTATCTGAGCAACTCAAAGTTTACATTGATGTGCTGCTGTCATGGATAAAAACACTATCTGACTTAGTTAAGTGGGATGATAGACACAGATTTGTGGTTCCTCCAAAAATGGGACACTGACATGCAAATGTGACCGAAACATCAACCAGAAAGAATGACAACAGAAAATGGTCTGTGAACAACACCTACATAACTAATATCTTACAGGGGATTATTTGGTAGTTGCCTCTAATTTTGGAATGCAATCAGTGTTGCTTCCTAACTGGACCTGCTGAGTTCACAGGGTGCACTGTGCCGATTTGATGGTCTTTTGTATTGTTTTTATAGTAGGCTACCACTGCTTGGATGAATCCAAAAGAAATGTTTAATTGGTTAATGTCTAAAATTGCTTGCTTTGTGTTTATTCCATTTTGAAGGTGCTTTGTGGGGATTAATCCTTCGCACGGGTCCAAGGCAGTTGGGAAGCTGTCCAACAAAAAAACAGGCAAGATGGTTAAGAAACATACCATTAATGTTCATGTCTGCACCCTCCTGCGCAAACTGATGGATTTTGATTGGGTCTGTGTGTGAGGACTTTTTGTTACTTGCAGGCGGACACACACACACACACACACACACAGTTCTTTGTGAACTGCATACAATATGTGTGTAGGAGGACATTTTTATGTTTTTGTTTTATGCCTTTTTATAACTTGTGTGCAAACAGACACACTCCGGTTTGTGACAAATGCATGGGAATCCTTTGTTATTACATTACACTTTACTTAGCTGACGCTTTCATTTTATTCAAAGCGACTTACAGTTATTATTTGTCAGGGTATTGGTTACAGTCCCTGGAGCAATGTGGGGTTAGGTGACTCGCTCAATGGCACTTCAGCCATGGATGCAGGTGTAGGGAGAGGTCAGGTGGGATTCGAACCTGTAACCACCAGATTGAAAGACCAACTCTCTAACCACTCGGCCACGGCTTGTTCATGTTCATATTCGCGTTCTTTGGTCAGAATCTGTACAAAAGCATTCCATTAATGTTTATGTACCCTGCAAGTTCACAGTTGAAAGGAATAGGCCACCGTACTTCCATAATGTCATGTTTTGTTTTCTGAGTTGAAATGAGCTGATCTGTACCTCTCTGAACTTTGTGCTTTCTCCTAGTTAGTTGGATGCGCTGTTGGCATGTAGCTAGGCTCAGTATGGCCACTGGTATTTTTTTCAGTTAGATGTCACCAAACTCCACAAAAATACCAGCTGCCATGCTGAGCCTACCTGCATGTTAACAGTGCGTCTGACTGGCTGAGGGTATGCAGAAAGTTCAGAAAGGTGCAGATCAGCTCATTTTGATTCAATGAGTACATTTCACTTCGCTCACACGCTCACACTTTTTTTTGAACTGCATACAATATGTGTGTAAGAGGACATATTGTTACTTGCGTGCAAACAGACACTCACTCTTGTTATGTGAACTACATAAGTACAAGGCTTTGTTCATGATATTCTCATTCTTTAGACAGGAGCTGTGCAAAAGCACTCCATTAATGTTTTTAGATGCGTCCCACGCATCTCTATAAGAGGCTTTGGTGTCCGTCCGTCCGTCCGTCCTTCCGTCCGTCCGTCCATCCGTCCGCCCTCCCGTGATGGGTTTCTGAATTGTGATTCCCTCTTGTGATTCCCTCTTGTGTCCACAAGGTGGCAGTCGCTCAGTTTTGGCCTGGAGCTCATGCGTGCAAACCAAAAGCTCTTTGCCAGTGAGAAAAACATGGCGGCACTTCCTGTTGATTTTCACATGAAAGTTTTGCTTAATTTAAAGTCCCTAAGCGACTATAAATGTTGTGGCTTCCATATATTGATGTAAAAGTGTCCCACAAAGTAATGAAGCACAACAAAGTTACTCCACATTACCATTTGACCACTCGTTTTTCTATGCTAACAGGGTAGCTAATGTAGCATTGTAAATGATCCAGGGAGAAAGGGGGAAATGTTGTGATTTCAGTCCGCCTGAGGCAACGATTTTCGTGGGGAAGATGACCTGCATCTCGGTGGCATTGAACCACGCCCCCGTGCCTTATTTGGCTCGCTCAGCACGTGCGTCCTCAGTCCAATCGCAATGCTTTATTTTCCCCAGACGTTTAATCGCATTTAAGTGAAAGTGCCATGTATACACATCGCAAAATAACTCTTAATCCGATCTATTTAAATCGCATTTATTAAATCGGACTTAAAAACATCACGTACACGTAGCCAATGTCTCATTGATTAGTTTATGGAACTTACGGTTTGTCTGTTACGGCCCACGAAGACAATATCCACGTGAAAACGCAAACGCCTGCAAACCACTGTTTTGACAGAAATACAGTTCACCTGTCGCCTACTCTGTTTTCTTCCCAAAGCGGCATTTAAAAGTATTCCATGAAATCCAACATCAACGTCACTTCAAATAGGTGACAGCATCATGCACACACATGAAATAACACTTCAGTGAGGGGGGGACATCACTGCTCTCATATTAAAGTGAAAAGAGAATTTCACATTTTAGTTTAGCCTATTTAATGTAGGCCTATGCAAAATTGCAAATAGCCTATTCATTGAAATGTTTCATTGTAATTCATTGTAATGTTTGCCTGTTTTTTATGTTTGTAATTATTTATTTATTTTAAATAAAAAATCGTGATTAAAAAAAAAATAGCCTAACAAAAATAGAGATTTTATGTTAAAAAAAAATGTGATATGGGATGGACCGATGGCCCCCCTAAGCTAAATTCGCCTTAGGTCCCCACATTGCTAAATGTAGTGTAAGGGATTATTTTGAAAAGACAGTAACATGTAATCAGCAATGCATTACAGTTTTTCAGTAAATTGCCCAACACTGTTGAAATCCTATGGTACTTTTTCAAATCCAGGCTTATACAGTACATGGTAGGCTTATTGATAAATTGCCTTGACAGGTTATGAGGAGGCCAAGGGGGCGTTTGGGCAAAAAAGGTTCAGAACGGGCATAGACGGACGCATCTGTTGTCCGCCTGTCGGACTTGTTGTGTATGTACCCTGCAATTTCGCAGCTTAAAGGAACAGTCTGCCCTTTTTTGATTTTCATATATTTGCATTATTTCCAAGCATTATTCATGAATGTGCATATCATTTCCATCTATGTGTGTGTATTGCCTCATTTAACAGTATAACCAAATTAATCATAGCAATGCAAGTCTATGGTACAAAATAGAACACTTTCAAATGTACTTATCCACTTAAAAATCAATGTAAAATTAACCACAGTGTTAAACTGCAATTTGATTAGCATCAAGCCACAAGTGATCACTGGATGCAAAGTTACCAGTTACTTCCAGTGATTATGCTAAGCTATTAATGTTGATCCAATAAATCTAAGTATGGAGAACATTAAGAAGAAAAATTATATGCACATTTATGAATAATGCTGGGAAATACTGCAAATATGTGGATATGAACAGGCCACCGTACTTCCATAATGTCATGTTTTGTTTTCTGAGTTGAAATGAGCTGATCTGTACCTTTCTGAACTTTGTGCTTTCTCCTAGTTAGTTGAATGCGCTGTTGGCATGTAGCTAGGCTCAGTATGGCCACTGGTATTTTTTTCAGTTAGATGTCACCAAACTCCACAAAAATACCAGCTGCCATGCTGAGCCTACCTGCATGTTAACAGTGCGTCTGACTGGCTGAGGGTATGCAGAAAGTTCAGAAAGGTGCAGATCAGCTCATTTTGATTCAATGAGTACATTTCACTTCGCTCACACGCTCACACTTTTTTATGAACTGCATACAATATGTGTGTAAGAGGACATATTGTTACTTGCGTGCAAACAGACACTCACTCTTGTTATGTGAACTACATAAGTACAAGGCTTTGTTCATGATATTCTCATTCTTTAGACAGGAGCTGTGCAAAAGCACTCCATTAATGTTTTTGTGTATGTACCCTGCAATTTCACAGCTTAAAGGAACAGTCTGCCCTTTTTTGATTTTCATATATTTGCATTATTTCCAAGCATTATTCATGAATGTGCATATCATTTTCATCTATGTGTGTGTATTGCCCCATTTAACAGTATAACCAAATTAATCATAGCAATGCAAGTCTATGGTACAAAATAGAACACCTTCAAATGTACTTATCCACTTAAAAATCAATGTAAAATTAACCACAGTGTTAAACTGCAATTTGATTGTATCCAGTGATCACTTGTGGCTTGATGCTAAAGTTACCAGATACTTCCAGTGATTATGCTAAGCTAAGCTATTAATGTTTATCCAATAAATCTAAGTATGGAGAACATTAAGAAGAAAAATTATATGCACATTTATGAATAATGCTGGGAAATACTGCAAATATGTGGATATGAACAGGCCACCGTACTTCCATAATGACATGTTTTTTATTTTGTGAGTTGGAATGAGCTGATCTGTACCTCTCTGAACTTTGTGCTTTCTCCTAGTTAGTTGAATGCGCTGTTGGCATGTAGTGAAGTATTCAATAAAAATGTATGTTGACTTGAAACAGAGTTACATTGCATTATTTCTTACTAAAGTGTAAATATACATTGATGGCTTGTAAATTAAATACAGCAGGTTGCTGATCCATTTTGAAGTAATTTCTTGTAATTCCTAACCACTAAACATTACTGTAAATCTACAGAGTTTTACTGGCAGCTGAGCTGCCAGTAAAAACTTGTAAATGGTTGTAATTACAGATTTTTACTGTTAACTTGAAACCGGATCTTGCTGTGTTATTACTAAATAAGCTGTAAATATACAGTGATGGCTTGTAAATTAAATACAGCAAATACTGGTCCATTTTGAAGTAATTTCTTGTAATTCCTAACCACCGAATATTACTGTAAATCTACAGATTTTTACTGGCAGCTGAGTTGCCAGTGAAAACCTGTAAATTAATGTAATTACAGATTTTTACTGTTAGCTTGAAACCGAGTTTTGCTGTATTATTACTAAATAAGCTGTAAATATACAGTGATGGCTTGTAAAATAAATACAGCAATTTTCTGTTAAATTTTGGAGTAATCTCTTGTAATTTTTAACGACAGAAAATTACTGTAAATTTACAAGTTTTTACTGGCAGCTCAGCTGCCAGTAAAATGCTGTAAATTTCACGGAAATTTTTTTACAGTCGTTCTCGCAGGAGAACGGGCTTGTTGTGATCGTGCGGTCTCGTTGGAGAGCAGCTGTCGATCAAAATAGCAGCCGATCATCAAAGTGCTTCACAGGGTCCACACAGACCGCTGCACTCGTGAAGCTAGTTGAATTGTGTGGTGTGCGGATATTATGGTTATAGCGGCATATTGGGCAAGATCGCTGGCCATGGTGCTGAAGTACCACCAAGCCCAAGAAATGCCTGTGCGACAAGGTCGCGATTCTCAAGGTCACGATAGTGGAGCGCCACTGAGAGTTTGGGCAGTACCTGCGCCCACAGATATGTGCGAGGTCTTGAGTGGACACCCCCCTGGCCGGTGATGGTCAGAGAGCAATGGAGCAAGGTAAATCAGAGAGGAAGTGATCGAACATCAGTGGAAGGGAGGCGAGCGGGAGAGGTGGTGGGTGCGAACAAGAAAGCAAGCTTCTGCCTGGAGATAGGTGAGTGGAGAATAAATGCTGTGAGGTTAAGGGGCATGCCAAATTTTGTTTTGTTGAAATTCCACCAAATGACAGCTGAGTGGAGAATAAGAAACAGATGGTTAGTTATGCGTGTCTTTGCACTGAATTCCGACGAATGACAGTTGAGTGAAGAGTAAGATGCAGGTGATTAATTAGGGCGCTCGTTCATTACACTTCTGTCGAACTTCACTTTTTAACAAAACTTCTTTGTGTGTGTGTGTGTTTGTGTGTGTATGAGTGTTTGTTTTTGTGTTGGTGTTTGTGTGTGTCATGGTGTGTGTGTGTGTGTGTGTGTGTGTGTGTGTGTGTGTGTGTGTGTGTGTGTGTGTGTGTGTGTGTGTGTGTGTGTGTGTGTGTGTGTGTGTGTGTGTGTGTGTGTGTGTGTGCACACATGCTCATTAAATGATTCATCTTTCTTCAGTACAACAAATGTATTTTTGTACATAAGACTTAATCTGGGAGGTTTGTAGCTTTCACATGAGCAACTTCTGAAATCTTTGCTTGTTCTGTTTTGAGGGGCTCTATTCTCCTCTTTGGTTGTCTCCCTTTCTCCTTTCATCCATCTGATTTCCGATGTACAGTACTTCATGTTTCCCCGTAATGTGTCTCATATCTCACAGTACCTCTACTTCTTCAATCTCTCTCTCTCTCTTTCCCTCTCTCTCTCTCTCTCTGGGTCTAACTGGCAATTTTGAAGGTATTCATCATGTGCACGTGGTGGACCTTGACATATTATGGTGCTGTGGAATGTGCAAAAGCTGAACCTAGTGAAATGAAGAGACAAGTATGCTTCATCCAAAATGATGTAGACAAACTTGTGTTTGAGAGATATACATAGCGAGAGAGAGAGAGAGAGAGAGAGAGAGAGAGAGAGAGAGAGAGAGAGAGAGAGAGATTTATGAGACAGAGAGGAGAAAAGTTATGCAAGCCACATTGAGGGAAGACATGGAAACAGTGTAGTGCTGTAAATGAGGCCAGACGCTAAATTGCAGTGTCGTGTCTGCATCACATCACAAAAATACCAAAGCACATCAGTAAATGATATGGAAATTAGTCATTGATTGCTGACATTTCACAAAGTACAGCTATTGCCATAGCAAGAGATAGTATAAAAAAATTACTATGGCGTGTATTTGACATGGACAGGGGACAGCACTGAAAGAAAATATTCGTTGGATTTACATGATTTTAATGTGTACATCGGTCCCACACAATCCAATTGTGTAAGGTCAACATGATTTCTTCCCCTATTTTTATTGTGTAAGGTTTAAGTGATTTTATCACCTTAAACGGAGGTGATTGGATCACCTCAACCTAACACAACGTATTCATGTTCCAGCATCATAAAAATGTGTTGGAACTATGTGATTTTTTAAAATAGTCACAAAATGTTTTTTTCACCTAAATCAGAGGTGATGAAATCACTTTAATCCTAAACAATTAATTGGTATTCCATTAACCAGAAAATATGTTGGAAAAACACAAAACTTTGACATAGTTTGAAAGTATTTTTTTCATGTTTATTAAAAGGTGATGGAATCACCTAAATCATGCATACAGCTACATTTCAGTAACATGATTCTTTAGTCTCAATCCACCCCCCCCCCAAAAAAAAATAAAATAAATAAATAAATAAATAAAAAAACATATGGTAAACATATTAGGTCTAGGCTATACAAATGCATTGCAGATCACAATTTGATGTACAGGCATGTGCAAACAAAAACAACAAAGAGTCAGAATTCTGTGATTAAATGTATTGACTTTCACTGTACGCATGTAAAATGCACACAGATATACAAAACATAAGCACAGTCACAAATAACTGCTACTCTTAGACCAATCAACGAGCAGGGTCTGTGAACAGAATGAAAGTCCAATTCGCTTTAAAGGTGCACTGTGTATTACTTTCAGTAGTTTATTTTGAGATTTCATGCTGCCCATGCAAAAATGTTGCATTTTTCATGAATATTTACCACCACCAAACTTTAAGTTGTCGTTATGACTGGGGACATTGCTCTTTCCATACATGAAAGGGGGAAAGAGAGGAATCTTCTCCACTGACTGTCATTTTGAATTTCTAGAAATACAGTAAACATTTTCGTAATACATTTATACATTTTTGTTTATTACTAAGTAAATATTCATGAAAAGGACACAGTTGGTAATAGGCAGCACCGTTTCAATGTGCAGCATAGTTGCCTACTCTGGTCACCATCCTACACAGTGCACCTTTAAGAAAATAATTTGTTTGGTTGCTGTGAAAAAGTGCTCTCTGGCTGGATTAGCATTCATGTGAACACATCGGGCACAAATAAAATTCACTCTACATACAGTTATTTTAGCTCATTGACTAAGTGCATTAGTCCACACTTGTAGGTGTGCGTGTGTGCGTTCATGCGCGTATACTGTATGCATGTGCACGTATAATGTATGCATGTGCGCGTGCATCTGGCAGTCCACCATTCATTTGGTTGTCCTCTTTGGTGACCACATTTGTGTCATTACCCAGTCTTATTTAAGTCTAGTTTTGGTATTTTGTTTGTCTTTAGTTTGGGTCAAAATCAACACAGTACGTACAAAACATATGCACACTCAAGTGCTATTCTTAAACCAGCAAGGAGCTGGAAGTGCATGCAAGCAAATAGATCTCTAGAAAAAAGGTACATTTCACTTAAAGAAACAAAAATAACTGCTGTTTTTTAGTTGCTGAAAAAAAGAGTCCTTTCCGATTGGGTGTCACGTGTGTGACAGACATACACTAAAACTGACAATGTCCAAAGGGTGGGATGCCCAATCTTCTGTCAGAGCAGATTCCAATTGTGATGTCTTCAATTGCTTCGTCTACGGCAACTTCATCCATGACCTATTCAACACAGACAAAAGTAAATAAACACAAATTAACCAAGCCATTTGAATTAACAAATAAATCAACATTAAGCTGGGCAGTAGGTTACTGCAAAGTCCAAAGCATGTCCTCTGTTCCACTGCCAAGATTTCCTCAGTTCTAATTCTGATGTGGGACCTGGATGATGATTTAACACTGGTGTGAATTGGCCTGAAGTCGTCAAATACCAGAGCCAAAGCTGTGTAGTTGCCTTCATTCTGCAGGGATGTCAAACTCAAACCCAGGGCCAATTGTGACCCATGAAGTAATTTTATGTGGCCTGCAAGATCATTGCATAGCATGACAAGACTTTGACATGAAACTTGGTGTGTCACAGGAATACCAGTGGGCCCAGGCCAATGAAAAAGCTCACTCTCATATGGAACAACACCCCAGGTCTACTGTGTCTCCTTGGCTGGGACCTACAAGAAGCTTGTAGTAGACAAGCAGTGATGCCAATCCTCTGTTTAAGATGTTTCAGAGCACAGAGATGTAAGGGTCAGCTCGTCTCAATTAAGAGAACAACAAGTTTCATTATGCATATACAGGTACGGTATATACTGTTCCTTGCGAGAAGACTTTGAAGGAAAAGTCTACTGCATTTCTCTTTGTGCATGCGTGCAGTAATATGGCATGCAGGGCTTGTCTGTCAAGGGGCTGAAATAAGAAGTTCTTACAGTTTTCCCCATCTCAATAAGTTTCATTGATGACTTATGATTAAAAATAAAACATGCAATATTCTAGGCAGACATACAACGGGCAATATAATGAAAAGCGTAACACAGCTAGTGCACTCTGTCGGCTCTGATCCCCCCCCCATCAGAGTGAAAAACATGTGTCAACAAAGTGCTCTCAGATATTATACCCTTCATTGTAGTGCTCATTTTGTTTCTACATAGAAGATATTAATATTTCTTTTTGTTTAGCTGCATATGAATTGTGTAGCAAGTGTATTGAAATAAGGAAACCGTGAGATAGCTTGCTCACTTTCAACTGAAGCCTCTCAATGTCATGTTGAGCATAGCACAATGCATACAAATAGTGTCACACTCCACACTGAGAGTGGGAACACCAGGGAGGTAGTCATCAACACTTCTCAGATCAGATCATCTTGTCTCAGATAACTCCAATTCTAGTACTAAGCAATAATCTAATATTCACTGGTCAGAGTACGACAAAATTTAAATATAAAAATTTGAGAAGCAGCTCCTTATACCACTGGAATATTTAGTCACCCCCATTCAGATAACAGCTAATTTAAAGCAGGAGTCAAGTTGTTAAGGTGCACTGGGTAGGGTTGTGGCCAAAGTGAATGCTTTACCTTGTGGACTTCGAACAGTGCTGGCCATTGCAGTGGGACTGGTGATTATTTTCAATTCAGCACTGATCTGAAAAGACATAAAGAGCCCAAAGGATTTAACGATCAAATCATTAACATTAGGAGAAAGCCACACACACATTCAAGAAAGGAGATAAAACGCTGTAATTCACAAATAAAAACATTAAAGACAATCCGAATTGAATGTCTTACCTTGCGAACTTTGAACAGTGCAGGCCACTGTGCCAGAAGTCCTCAGAAATGGTGCATCTTGTACAACTTAATGAAAGAAAGAAAGAAAGAAAGAAAGAAAGAAAGAAAGAAAGAAAGAAAGAAAGAAAGAAAAAGGAGAACATTTGTAACCTGTGCAGCATGAGTTCTGGAAATAAACTACTTTAAAAAAAAATCACTCTCTGCACCTTTAAAATCGCAGACTGCATCATGATCTGCTTCAATTGTCATGGTACATGTTGGTGAAATTCAGATTTCCAATATTGACTCCATGCATCCAGCCTAAAACCATGTCTGTCCCACTACCACTACTTGACCATGAGCATGGGACAGTTTACTTTGTACTACTCACTTGGTTAACACCACACATGCTTGACACCATCCGAAAAAATGTGTTCATGTTGGTGTCATCAGACCAGAGGACATGGTTCCAGCAATCCATATCTGAAGTCTGTTTGTCTCTGATGAAACCATGATGAACACATTTGCTTTAGATTGTTTCAAGCATGTGTGATAGTAGCCAAGGGAGAAGTATAAAGAAAACAGTCCCATGTTTACGGTCAAAAATGGTGGTGGTACTGATTTGTTTTGGGATTCTATGAATGGCATCAACATTGGGAAGCTGACTGCCACCAAAAGAAAAATGCATATGAATGTACTGGTACCATGACTACTAAGGCAGATCATGATCCTCTCTATTGGGTTTTAACATGCAGGGGTGTAACTCAATAGTTAAAGGCTTTCTGCTCAGGAACCATCAAGTAGACAGGCGAAAAAGACAGAAACTTACATCAGCCAATTCAGCAACAGTTGCTTGGATTGCAGGGGAACTGTGGTGATTATTTTGAATTCAGCACTGATCTGAAAAGACATAAAGAGCCCAAAGGATTGACAAATCATAAACATTAGGGAAACACACACGCACACACACACAATATAAAAACCTTAAAGACAATCAGCATTGAATGTCTTACCTTACAGACTTCGAACAGTGCAGGCCACTGTGCCAGAAGTCCTTAAAGAAAGAAAGAAAGAAAGAAGGAATTGGTGAGGTTAAACATTTATAAACAGCACAGGATTCGTGAATGAGGAGCATGCATTCTGTAAAATAGGCTACTTGTAAACAATGCTCCACTTAAAAGAGGAAGATATAGGCTAAGTAAAACGAGATAACAAGGCAGTGCATGCTTTGCATTGCACCATAAGTGCAAGTAAAAAAAGTGCTATGCACTTCAATAAATAGGATACTATTCCCACATGTTTCATCCAATTCCCTGTGCAAAGTTTAAATTCAGATTATATGCACTCTATCTAGGTCGGTTGTTCTTTGACTTTGTGTGCAGGAAAGCTTACATTTGATTAATCTTCGGTTAAGACCACAAGTGCATGTGTGCATTAAACACCTGGGTTGGGTCAAAAAACAAAAAACTTTAAAAATAGAATACTTGGCTTAAAATGAACACACCGAAACGACGCCAGCCCTCTGTTCTCGTGAGCATGCAACGTGTTCGATGAAGTTCTAGTTCGCTGTGCACCCCCACCACCCCTCCCCCATTAACGGATCAGACCCTCCCGCGCAAATATAGCTATTAACTGAAGATGACCAGCTAGATTGTTGTACAGTAGCAGTTTTTACATCATTGAATATCCTAAATGTACATATTTTCCATTCTTTTCGAAATTAACATGATGCCAACTGCATGTGTTTGCAGTGCACCTGTTACTAAGCAAAGAGCACTGCATGGGTAAATGTAGTAGAGTCTAACTTCACCTTTGGCTCAGCTTCCACACACAAAAGACACAAGAGCAGTTCTACATCGCCCACAATAAATGAAAGTAATTCAGTTACTTACTCAATTTCGTGTAGATCTTCACACATGACAACACTATTCCAGCGAGATGAGACTGAAGAGTAGGACCGAGCTGAGGCGAACGGCTCTCTGGCTTAGAAACTTTCAGGCTTCTTCTTGTCTTAGAAAGTGGTGCACTAGCGCCACCTCAGGACTGGAGGCCACTCCAGACACAACTTAATCATGTTCATTCAAAGCATTAGAAACATGCAAATTCCGCAGTCTCCAAGAACACATTATCCTTATTTGATGAAATCATGTTTGCTCAAGGAATGTTAATGAATTGTTTTGCATCTATTTACTTTATATAGGTTAATTCAAAGACCCACCATTCCCTCTTTTTTCAGTGAGGATGCCCTCAGATTGGAGCCAGCCAGTGTGTCGGCCTGCGGGAGAGTCTAGTGAAATGAGGCAGGAGATGGGATGGAAGAGCAAATTTGGTGCAAATTTATCTCTGGACCTTCCTTTGAAGTTTTTGAACTGCTCAAACACACACATACGCATATGCACGCATGCGCGCACGCATGCATGCCTGCACACACAGAAACAGGGTAAAAGGCATCAAAAATGAAGTGTACAAAATGAGGCATAGGTAACAGATAGCCAGTAGTGAGACCATGAAACATTAACCTTACAAAAATGCACTGGTGGGCACACAATAAAGAGGTTTGGCCAAACATCGGCATGAGGCTTTGATCAGTACTGTGAATCATTGGAAAACTTTGACTGCATGTCAATCTTTCTTAGCTCATTACTTTATACCCTGGTGTAATTTTACTTCCACACCACGTCATACTTCTCAAACATCCATGATATAGAACAGCGATTCGTACAGCTAGATCTGAGGGGAAGATCGTCAGTCTCTAAAAAAGTAATGTCATAACACCATCGATAGGACTAACTACTGGACTCTGCTAGACAACCATCAACACAGTTAGACACACAAGCGCCGAAAAGACCAAAAGCCGAACACGCACACACATACTGTAGAATACA
>NW_026945714.1:25000-35000 GCF_034702125.1 Engraulis encrasicolus
GAGACAGTTGCTTGTATTGGGAGGACTATGATGATTGAGTCATAGCTAATATAGATATATTTAGATAAGGTGATGAGCCGTATCTATGTCTAAAAAGACGGGGAAAGCAGAATGGGGTCCTCGTTATGTTGTAGGCTGTGTATTGAGAGAAGGGGCCCTTGAAATGATTTTGTTCCAGGCCCCGGCCAAAGCTGTCAGTGGCCTTGGATGGTGGTACTGTAATTGGCTGTAATGGGTTGTCTACGATGAGTCAGCCATACCTGAGTAGCTGAGAGGAGGTAGCCATATCTTCAGGCAAGGACAAAGCCTAAAAAATGGGGGGAGGGCTAAGATGACTCAGCCTCACCATACCTGCAGGCAAGGTACAGTGCAGGACGAGGGCTGGGGAAAGGGAAGCTGCCTCTAACACTAAAGGTGAGATACGATGAGCTCTCGCTCGTCACGTCAGCAGAAAAATTCCTAGAAAGTTTCTCGACATCATGTCGAGCTTCGTCTACCCCCCTCCCCCACCCTCCTTTTCTGTCACTTTCTCTCACATTTCTTTTTGTCTCTGTCCTCAGTTTCCATTGCGTTGCCAACCTCTGACTGGCATTTACTTTGTCTCTCATTCCAGCCTTCTCCTCTGTCTTCCCACTCTCCACTCCACCCGTTCTCTAGTTCCCGAGTTTGCCTTTTTCTGTCCATCTGCCCCCCTTTTCTTTCTACTTGTGTCTCCAATTTCCTCTCCAGTGTCATGCTATCTCTCTCTCTCTCTCTCTCTCTCTCACTCTCACTCACTCACTCACTCACACACACACACACTCTCTATCTGTGGATGTGGATGTGGTTAGAGAAAAATAGCTTGACAAAACCGCAGGTGGTTACATAGGGGTCTAAAATACAGCACGGTACTGTGTGTAAGACAGAGGGGTGAGGAGAGAGCAAAAAAGAGTTAGAGAAAGAGGCAGTCAGAGAGAGAGAGGTAGAGAAATTAGTTGGAAAGAGGAGATGAAATGATAGAGAGGGGAATGAAAAGTGAAGTTTATTTTATTTATTCATGATGTGTTTTATCTTTTTATAATCATATTTACGGTCATTTTAACCTTTAATTGACCACTGCACTTTATGTCTGTTCTGTTCTAGTTGTTGCTGTCTATATGTGCTTATGTCTTGCTGCACACCCAATCGCCCCTTTTGGGGACAATAAAGTTGAAAAGTTGAAGTTGAGTTGAAGTTGAAAAGGAGGGGGAAAAGAAAAGGTACCCTTAGAGAAAGACAGGTGCAGAGAGAGAAAATGGAGGGGAGGAGGAAAAATGCGAGAGGGAGCAAGAGGGAGCAATCAGGGAAGCCAACAGGCGGGACTAGAAAGAGAGGGGGGGGGGCAAATATTGGTCATCATTAAATTGTATGTATTGAGAGGGGGGCCCGT
Source organism: Engraulis encrasicolus (assembly GCF_034702125.1). Taxonomy (NCBI): domain Eukaryota; kingdom Metazoa; phylum Chordata; class Actinopteri; order Clupeiformes; family Engraulidae; genus Engraulis; species Engraulis encrasicolus. The sequence continues at coordinate 26,409 of NW_026945714.1, forward strand.
TCAGATTATTTTCGCCCGGGCCCAGTCAAAGCTGTCAGCAGCCCTGGGAGCGATATAAGGAAAGAAAAACGAGAAAGTGAAAGAGAGACGTGGAGGCAAGGGGGGTCATGGGTAATGATGGATGAATAATGAGAAAATGAGTCACTGGGTTTGCTCAGCATCTCTGAAGCACCAGCTTCTGTTTTTCTCACACACACTTGCAGGCTTGATGCTTGCCCCCTGGGTATATCTCATCACTCTTCCATCCTCTTCCACATATTCCCACAGCTTTACACAAACACACACACACACACACACACACACACACACACACACACACACACACACACACACACACACACACACACACACACACACACACACACACACACACACACACACACACCTGCACAAACACACAAACACAGATGTTCACACGCACAAACACACATTTGTGCACACACACACGTGTACGCACACGTACGCACACATACAGGTACGCGCACGTACACACACACACACACACACACACACACACACACACACACACACACACACACACACACACACACACACACACACACACACACACACACACACACACACACACACACACGCACACACACACACACAATTCTCACCTTGCCTTCACCTTTGGTTCAATCTATTAGAGTGGATTTGTGGAACTGTCTCGTATGTGAATTAAGAGTGAAAATGTCTCAACACCACAAGCTAGAGTATACCGATGAAAGTCATTACAGTAAGACACAGCAGTAGCATTCAAAATCAAGAAGTGTCTCACCCAATAAGTTGGAGCACTGTAGGTCTATTCGTGCAAACTGATTTTGCGATCGCTGCGCAGAATCAAAGGAAAGGTGACTGGTGGAGATTGAAAAAGAGGGACTGCAGTCGAATGCAGATGTGTGTTCATGTCCTATACTGATCAAATCTATGACAATTACTAATATAATGTTGGTGAGGGTTTTAAACTTATTGACTTATTGGCGAGACAGGAAATCATTTCCTTGGAGGAAAAAAGCCCAAAATCAGATGTCACACGCCCCCCCTGAGATGCCTCCGCGCCCCCCCCAGGGTGGCTTACGCCCCACTTTGAGAAGCACTGGTGTAAAGCATTTAGACAGCCTCATGCCTTGATTGCGTTTGCTTGTATTACATGTGACAAGCATTTGGCTGTTCTTGTTCTAACACAAGACACACTGGCGTAATGCAAGTACTTCAGGCCCCCCTGCAAGCTACCAAGAATGGGCCCCCGAACAAAAAAAGAGGGCCTAATATCACTCCCCTGTTTCTTCAAGTCAAGGGCCCATGTGGGCCCCTGGCCTCGTATGGGCCCCACTGCCTCGCGGGGGCTGCGGGGGTGTATTTTACGCCCCTGAAAAGAAGCATGGTTCAAGGAACTACCACCCCCGCGGCACCCCCTTTTCTGTCACTTTCTCTCACATTTCTTTTTGTCTCTGTCCTCATTTTCCATTGCGTTGCTAACCTCTGGCTGGCATTTCCTTTACCTCTCATTCCAGCCTTCTCCTCTGTCTTCCCACTCTCCACTCCACCCGTTCTCTAGTTCCAGAGTTTGCCTTTTTCTCAAGTCAAGTCAAGTCAAGTAGGTTTTATTGTCAATTTCTTTACATGCACTGGTCATACAAAGAATTTGAAATTACATTTCTTGCTTTCCCATACAGACATAGACTAATCTAGGTAAGGACATAGACAGTATAGACATAGACAGTACTTATACATGGACTTAAGACAGTATGGACATAGACAGTGCTCATACAGACATTTAAAGTGCAAGACTGGACAACAGAAGACTTGTAGAGGACATACATTAAGAGGTATTTGTTGTGCTTTTGTGCTTTTCCTAAAAAAAATAGTCCTTTATAGCGTTCTGACATGGTAATAGTAGCATTTTGAAGAAAATAAATATTAAAAAAGGTCTGTCAAGTGCACCAGCAGCAGTGTGTGTGTGTGTGTGTGTGTGTGTGTGTGTGTGTGTGTGTGTATGTGTGTGTATGTGTTTAGTGCAGGTAGAAGGTGCGGTGTGCGTCTTGTGTGTGTGTTCGTGTGTCTGTGTGTGTGTGTGTGTGTGTCAGTGTGTGTATGTTTGGGTTTAGTGCAGAAAGTGCAGTGTGCTTGTGTGTGTGTGTGTGTGTGTGTGTGTGTGTGTGTGTGTGTGTATGTGTGTGTGTGTGTGTGTGTGTGTGTGTGTGTGTGTGTGTGTGTGTGTGTGTGTGTTGTGTGTGTGTGTGTGTGTGTGTGTGTGTGTGTGCATGTTTTGAGTTAGTGCAGGTTGAAAGTTCAGTCACAAGTATAGTAGTGCAGGTGGAATGTTCAGTCGCAGATGTGGTGGTGGGGGATGGGGGGGGGGGGTTGTCAGTGGCCTTGCTGGCTAGAGGCTGACAGTGGAGGGAGAGTGGGTTGAGTGTTCAGCATCATTTNCTGTCCATCTGCCCCCCTTTTCTTTCTACTTGTGTTTCCTCTCCAATTTTTTGATACGTTGTCCTTTTCCAACAGTATCATTTATTTCCCTTTACATTCCTCCATTCTCTTAATTTGCTCTCTCTCTCTCTCTATTGCACTGCACCTCTCCCTTTCTCTCTGCCCCCTCCCCGTCTCTCTCCCAATTGGCTTCCTGTCCACCTCTCACACTGTCCTATCAAATAAGGTCGGAAAAAAAACCTTTCAAAATGCAGATTCCCCGGTAGAGTTGTTTAAAAGCTCGACAAGTATTTCCAACCCCTATTTCTCCTCTTGATTTTTTGCACTTAAGCCCTATTCAGACGGGACTAGTTTTATGTATGGACATGAGGAAATCGTTAATAGAAATGGCCAATTCGGTCTGGATTAAAATATCTCAGTGAAAGAACAAAAAGTGGAAGGAGGTAAATCTTCACGCACTGTTGTGATAGTCCTGTCGTCACGTGCATGCCATCTCCAACATATTATTGTTTTTTGAGCATGTTATTACGGATCTATGGACACTTTTGTCTCTGTTGAACACATTTAATTTAGTTTACGAAATTTTACTTTACCCCATGTCCCCCGATTGAACTAGTCCCGTCCGAATAGGGCTTTAGAGTGTATCGTCTTCAGCTCACTTTCACTGTGTATGTTTTTATGGATATATATCATGTGAAGTTCATTCTATAATTTATGCAAATTCAACGACCCACAAAAACCTATTTCCAGTGAGAGTGCTGCCTCTGACATCTAATGGTGCAGCATGTTAGTTATCTATGTTTCTATATTCTATATTTCTATATGTTTTCTATATTCTATGTTTCCTCCATCTTCCACCAATAAAAAGGATAAAAAAGGACAGAGGACACATGGAATATGACGCTTCAACCAGTTCAACTCAAATTTCTCAAATGGACAAATTGGGCTTTTATATTTGCATGCTGCATGCTGCAATGGCGTATCCATGGGAGAAATGAGCGTTTGGGCACCGTGAGAGAAAGCCATGTCTTTTTCAATACAGTGTGTGTATGTGTGTGTGAGAGTGTGTGTGTGTGTGTGTGTGTGTGTGTGTGTGTGTGTGTGTGCGTGTGCGTGTGCAGGTGTGTGTGCATGTGTACATGTGTGCCTGTGACTGTGTGTGTGCATGTGTGAGAGAAAGAGTTTGAATAAGTGTGTGTGTGAGTGTGAGTATGTGCATGTGTGTGTGTGTGAGTGCGTGCGTGCATGAGTGTCTTCATTGCCATTTACCAGCAAGAGGCCAGGACTGTGAGGGACAATCATCCCAGCATGGGACACACACACACACACACACACACACACACACACACACACACACACACACACACACACACACACACACACACACACACACACACACACACACACACACACACACACACACACACACACACACACACACACACACACACACACACTACAAGCACATAGCCTATTCCTTTGTCTGTACCTGTTACATCCCTCCTGTTGCTTTCAATTGCTCTGCCTCTTTCCGTCCCCTCAGTCTCAGAATACTTGGTTACATTTTATTTGCTGTCTGTGTTCCATTTTGATGTCTCCTCATCTCTGCTTCTTTTTAAAAGACATGTTTATTGATTTCACATACAAAAAGTACAACTAACATTGAACGCTTCAATTTCCTTTTTTTTCTTTAAGCAAACTCTTTCCTTCCTCCAACCTCTCTGAAATGAGGAAACATTTCTCTTCTTGCAATGAAACTCTCATGTGATTTCAGAACCTGAATGAGACTTGCACTTGCTTTCAAATCAAAGCGCCAGTGCGATATACTACAAGGTTATCATTACCAAATGTTGTTACATGGTTAGTGATATTTGTGCAATGTTTTCAATCGTTTACCACTGCTGTTTGAGAGAAGATAATTGCTTCGTATATGGGAATATCGGCCATTGGCGCTTATGGGCTTTCACAGGCGCACATATCAACAAGAGGCAAGTGAAAGGCTGCATATAAAGTTATTTTGTAATGTTACCCTGCCAATAATGTGTGAATCAGGGATATAATTTTGATGGTAAGGCTTGTAGCTTTGTTGTTGGATGGATTATGACGTGGAGGATTAGAAAATGCCCCCACAACACCTCGCTATTTGACAGCACAAACAGTGCAATCTTTGCACACAGGAAGTACCGATTTGCAGCAAATTTTGGCTACTGTTATTATTCGACTACCTCAATGGGATTTAGCTTCAAATGTCCTGGAGTTATGCATTCAGTGTCTTTTTTGATGAGCTGCAACCACATCATGGAACAGTTTTGCACGGCTTTCTTTTTCCTCATTCACCCTGATCATGGTCTTTTCCGCCATCAATTTAGTGTGTCATGCTAACCACCACAGCAACTGTGACTGCATTACAGTGCATTAGTGCAGTTTAATTGTATACTACATTTCATTTCACACACAGAGGCGTTTCAATGCACCTCAGAGAAAAAGTTATTTTCTGGCCTTCAGGAGGAGGTTTGGTCAGATATTGCAACAGGGCCATCGTTAGGCCTATTTTAGGGGGGCTTTAAAAGTGTGGTTTTTTTTTTTTTTTAATTTTTCCAAAAACAAATGCAGTAAAGCACTGAATACGAACCACCAAGAAGGCAAATTACTCTGAATACGAGTTCATGTTTGCTTATTGTTTAATGCCACTTATATCCGACTGCACAGCAATAAAAGCAGGGTGAACAGCAATGTGTTATGCGGGGGGGGGGGGGGGGGTGGGGGATGAAATCTTCCTACCTAAAGTAACAATTTTCACTCACAATACCCGTGTATTAAGCCCATTTGACATTGTCTTGAAATTATAGTTGAGCTTTAATATTTTGAAAAATATTATAGTTTGAAAAAACACATGAACTGATTAAAATAGCTACTAATGGAGTAAAAATGACCTAATATCTGCCGGGGATGCATAGTTTTCCAAGTAAGGAACCTGTTTGAATGAATCGCTTCCTGACCACTGCTTCTCCTGGAGACGCGCAGTTAGTAACTAATTAAAGTTCCTAGTCCTTGTGTAAATTATGCTCTCTGCATTTTTATCTAATCATTTTAACTTCCGTACATATTATTCATCAGTTCAAACATTTTGAAATGTTTTGTTTAGCTTACATATAAGGAATGTTCATTAAAATGTGAATAAAAAAAAAATCACTGTAAGTAGTGTTTAAAAATCGGTATGGTGCTCTTGTTCAAGAAGACGCTTTTGCACACCTCTGTAGGTGGGCAGGTGCGTAGGATATTACCCCAGTGGGGTTGTCATTAAAGTGTAAAGAAATCCTGCACACTGTCCATTCCACCAACAAACTTTAATACAACATGAAGAAGGTCGGATGACCGAAACAATGTATTGAAGTTTGTTGGTGGAATGGACAGTGTGCGGGATTTCTTTGCTCTTAAAATAATGAATTCATAGACAAAACCTTAGCAGGTGAGCTGAAAAAAATTCATTGTCTTCCCTTGGGGCTGAGCCCCCCCTGTCTCTCAAACCTAGTGACGGGCCTGTATTGCAATTAGACAGGTCATCAGCTGGGAAAATTAGGCCTTTCGTCCTACCGCACTTTTCTCTGTGGATTACTGACCAGAAGCCCTATTGGAAGAAATGAAATCATGGGGCCACGTCAATTTTTGCTCAGAATTCAATATGGCCGCCATTTTCCAAAATGACTTATTTTCATGCATTATTACATTGTACTATAAGGTGATATTCATGAACGATGAACTACTTTCAGCACTATTCTGTCCTATTTCCTTACATATATGTTTACAAAGATTGACTAAACTAAAAGAAATGAAAATAAAGCTGGCCACCTTGCAATATCCAAAGGAAAGTGCTGAAAATAATGATTGAAATGCACATACAGAGTCTTTGGCTGCGAAAATTAGGCCTAATGTCCTGTCAGGGTCTTCACAGTGGATTACAGACCAGAAGGCCTATTGAAAAAGATTCACCAGCTGGTTGCCATCTCAAATGTGCTCCAAAATTCAAAATGTTCTCTGTTTTTCAGAATGGCAGACTTTCATACAATTTTCTCAATATTGTAAGACCATAATTATCAATAAAGATAACCTATTTTCAGTGAAATCTCCTATCTACAGACGTGAGTACAAAGGTTGGCAACAGTAAGATGTAAATTTCCTATAGACAATATCCTAAGGGTTGATGTCAGAAAATGATTGAATTACACATACACAGTTGACTGCTGAAAAAAGGCTATTGATCTGCCAAACTTTTCACATTAGATTTCTGACCAAAAGTTTTTCAGGCCTACATTTTTTTTGCATAAAGCAAGGGTGAGTGTGCGTGCGTGTGTGTGTGTGCGCGCGCGTATCCCCCGCTCATCTTTCCCCTGCTCTACAGTGTCTTTCCCCCACACACTATTCTGCCTCCTCCACCCCCTCACTCATCCCCCCACACACTATTCTGCCCCCCAACCCCCTCACTCATCCTTCCCATGCTACTCTGCCCCTCCACCCCTCACTCACCCCCCACTATTCTGCCCCCCACGCTCAACCCCCCTGACTCATTCTTCCCCCACAAAATACTCGCCCACCCCCCACCCAATGTGAAAAGTTCCCCCCCCCCCTCAACTTAGCCCCCCCCCCCACCACACACACATACATTATTCTACCCCCCCGAACCCCCCAAACACTATTCTGTCCCCCTACGTCCTAATTCAACCCCGACTCATTCCCCCCCAACCCCACACACACACAGATGCTCCTCCGCATCATTCGGTCCCCCCTACCCCCCACCTTACCCTACCCCCCCCCTACACACACACACACACACAGTTTGGCAGGACAATATGCCTTTTTTCAGCAGTCCACTGTGTTTGTGAAATTAAATCATTTGACAACATTTCTTTGGATATTTCAAAGTGGCAAGATACAGGGGGTGGACAAAATAACTGAGACAACTATCATTTTAGTGTTGGAAGTTTAATGGCTCAAGTGGACCAGCCTGTTGGCCAATCTTCATTAATGGCACATTGCACCAGTAAAGTGAAGTGTGAAGGTTCAATTAGCAGGGTAAGAGCACAGTTTTGCTCAAAATTTTGCAATGCACACAACATTATGGGTGACATGTCAGAGTTCAAAAAGGAGAAATTCTGTGTAACTGTTGCATCTTTGACCGAGACAGCAAGTCTTTGTGATGTATCAAGAGCTACAGTATCCCAGGTAATGTCTGCATACCACCAAGAAGGATGAACCACATCCAACAGGATTAACTGTTAATGCAAGAGGAACTAAATGACACTAAAATGACAGGTGTCTCAGTTATTTTGTCCACCCCCTGTATATATATTCATGCCTTTTTCTAGACAACCTTTATACTCACGTCTGTAAGGAAATAGGACAATTTAACTGAAAAATAGTTCATCTTTATTGGTAATTATGGCCTTACAGTATTGAGAAAAATGTGTGAAAGTCTGCCATTCTGAAAAACAGAGAACATTTTGAATTTTGGAGCACATAGATGGCCCCAAATTTTCATCTTTTTCAATAGGCCTTCTGGTCTGTAATCCACTGTGAAAACCCTGACAGGACAATAGGCCTAATTTTCGCAGCCATAGACTCTGTATGTGCATTTCAATCATTATTTTCAGCACTTTCCTTTGGATATTGCAAGGTGGCCAGCTTTATTTTCATTTCTTTTAGTTTAGTCAACCTTTGTTAACATGTATGTAAGGAAATAGGACAGAATAGTGTTGAAAGTAGTTCATCGTTCATGAATATCACCTTATAGTACAATGTAATAATGCATGAAAACAAGTCCTTTTGGAAAATGGTGGCCATATTGAATTCTGAGCAAAAATTGACGTGGCCCCATGATTTAATTTCTTCCAATAGGGCTTCTGGTCAGTAATCCACAGAGAAAAGTGCGGTAGGACGAAAGGCCTAATTTTCCCAGCTGATGACCTGTCTAAATAACCCTCTGTCTCTGTGTCAGTTTGTCTGTCTGTCTGTGTGTTCATGAACACCTAGCATTGGTCAGTGGGGCAGGTTGCCAATCTTACTGCTGTTGTAGTTCATATTTTTATTATTATTATTATTATTATTATTATTATTATTATTATTATTATTATTATTATTATTATTAGCTGTAGTAGTACT
>NW_026945715.1:0-37369 GCF_034702125.1 Engraulis encrasicolus
AAAATAATTGGAATTTTAGCTCTTTTTATGTCCTAAGATGACATAATCATAATCATAATCATAATTTGCATATGTACTGTAACCTATGTAGGGCCTATCATGTAATATTATATTTATCTTTCAAAATGGAAATTTAGCCTATTTGCCCATCTATATCAGATAAAATTATAGAGTAGGCCTATATGTCTATCTAATGTAGGCCTAATGAAACAAATTATTAAGCAATTATTTAACAATTATTAAACATATTAGAAACTCAAATTAGGATAGTCTACATTGGCTAGAAGAAACAAAAAACTGGTCACTTCAAATAAACAGGCAACATGCAGATATATCTGTGAGAAATATGCCCCTCCTTCTCTCTGTGTCAAAGAGAGTGGAGTTACATCCATGTTCTCTCCCTCCTTCTCTTTCTCATCTGTCGCTGTTTAGGGTCTTTCAGGGATTAGACACTAATAGACTGGCTGTTGGCAGCAATTATAACTTTCAATACCATTACGTTGACATGGCAAACAATAACTTTAACGCTGACGACGTGAGGTTGCCAAAGTCGGGTAAACTTAGGGGCTCCGCAAAATCATACCATGTTGATGCAAATATGAATGGAGAATATACAGACAATCCGGAAAGTATTCACAGCGCTTCACTTTTTCTGCATTTTATTATGTTACAGACTTATTTCAAATTGTATTCAATTCATCTCTGTTCTCAAAATCACTGCATGAAAAGAGGAATTTGTGGATGAGTTTTGCACCTTAAATTGCCTCATACCTCAAGCCACAGCATTTGCGGCTCCCCCATGCCCCCCTCCCATCCCCTTCTTAGAAGAGCCTTTAATATGTAAATGCCAGTGATCAGGTCGGGAGCTGCCCCAGTCAATTTCAAGTGGGGTGGGGTGGGGTGAGGTCAGGTGGGTGGGAGGGAGTGGGGGGTCGGCAGGCCTGTTTCTAGGATTTTGGGGTCCCTAGGCAACGGGATTGTTGGGGGCCCTAGGGCATTTTTTTGGCCTTTTACTAAAATGTGTGTGTGTGTGTGTGTCTGTGTGTGTGTAGGCTATGTTTTTTTTCACGCTGCCCAGTGGTGTTTTTCAGAATCACTAACCATTAAACCAGGGGTAGGGAACCTATGTCTCGAGGGCCCTTGAGGCCGTTTTATCCGGCCCCTGATATCATTATAATGTTTTGCAACTTCACAGGAATCTTAGAAATTACATTTCCAATGCAATTAAGTTAGCCTATATTCAGGGGACCTAGAAAAGGTGGGAACTGTTTTAAAGGTGTCTACCTTTAAAGATGTCTATATGTCTATATAGGCCTAAAGGTGTCTATATAGGCCTAAATTTTATGGGGAAATCCTGATTTGTGGTTCATTATACGGCCCACGGAGGATTTTTATGACCATGGTAGGAATTTGAAGTGGCCCCTCGAATGAAAAAGGTTCCCCACCCCTGCATTAAAACATTTCTACTAGCCACAGCTTTGCTGCCAGTACATTTTATTATGATACTATAAGCTCAGAAATTAAGTTGATCAAACAATTCGATCTGTGCTATAAACATTTAAATGAACCTACAGAATAGGCTATCAAAATAGAATCATCTGAATGATCTTTCTTGGACATACATTTTGAAGTGACCCTTCGAATTAAAAAGGTTCCTCAGCTGCTTTTGAGGAAAAACATCAATGTGCTTGGCCACTCTGGTTTTTAAATGGTATTCTGAACTAAAGCAAGGATTGTTCAAGTTAGTTGAAAATAGACCGTCTCTGGTTAAATTTAGTTCTACACCAAGCCTTTAGGTGGCAGTAAAACGAATTGGCACAATGCGAATTCCACACACAAGCCACAAAGAAGCCATCAGCCGCGGTCAACAGCACCTTCCTGATTGAACAGAACCACGCGTTGTCTGTGTGGTTTACAAGTTTCTTGGCGATATGGGGGGAAAGTTCCTCACATACCAACGGAAAATGGGCTTCATATACATGTAAGTACATTTTTACTCAACTGTGGTTCTTAAAGTTTCAGTACTCAAGAGCGATTGAATAGCTCCTCTGAACACAGATCCGCCATTGCTAAGTTATGGCACAGCCGCTTTACATAGCTGGTAGCTCAAGTCCCCTCAATGTGACTACACTAGTTGCTGCTGTACGCTAGGAAATTCTGATGACTTGCGAGCATCGTAATGACAAAATGCTGTGGTGAAACAGTGAATATGTTAACTATACTTGTTGATGGTAAATTGTTTGACATTGCTCGTTCTCAGTTGCCTTTCCCCTGCCTAAAGATAGACAAAGGCTACCGTTAGCATGCTATTATTGGCGTTAGCTCATCAACTAGATGCTGGACACTGCTCATTTTTCACGTCTGCCCGGCATTTCGCTGATGAACTAACGCTTAGACGCCTTGCCAATGTATTTTACAGCGGCAAAAATGCATCTAGGCGACGTTGGAAAGACTGGTGTGCCGTCTGGGTATGTTGGTTTTCAGTGCTGGGCAGTAGCGAAGCGACTAGTTTAATTACATTCTCTAGTAGCTTGGTCGTAGCGTCACTACTATGTATCGAGTAGAACTAGCTAACATCCCTTGAAACACCTTGCCCTTTCACCAAACCGACCGATTCTTCCTTGTTGCGTTCTATATTATGAAAGCTAACCGTGAGTAGTTCTGGCGGCAGCTCTCAGTAACGCGAGCCCAATGTATCAGCGCGAGCTCAATGTCGACCAGAGTGGTCAAGTTGAGCACGCCACCCCGAAATCAATGTGAAATACCCTGCCATTTGCAACAGTAGGCAACCTGTCCTTTAAAAGTATGGGTCCTCAAAACAGCACTTGTTGCACAAATAAGTGTAGATGGCCTCTTCAAGAAATTGAAATTATGTATGGTCACTTTTTCTTATTGTTTCACGTGGAGGTCTACTGACTAGGTCTAGTTTATGTCCATGTATTATATTAGGACCCAAGGTTAATGGGTTATTCTATTTACCATGTTTTCACAGGCTGCTGTCTCATAATATGGCGAAGACGAGTCACCTGAAGGCCTAACTCGCCATAGAAGACTGAAAGAATGTAAGATTAACTTCTTTGTGACCAATATGACTTGCTCATTGATACATTTGCTATGTCAATATGAGGTGCATGGCAAAATATTTAATTTATTCGCCTCGCTTCTAGGAGCTGTAGAAACAACAGGGTGTTCTTTTTCAGGGTATTCTTTTTTATAGAACTGGACAGGTCATTTATTCGTTCCCCTTGTTTTTTGAAGTGTCCTGCAGGATGCTGTGTCCTGCAATCCTGTGTGCTGTGCTACAGACGCGTGTGGAGGTCAACCCAAAATGGGCACAGTCTCACCACAGAAGAGTGAAAGAGGGTAAGCTTAACCTATAGCCTACGTCAGGGTCGGGGAACGTATCTCATTCGAAGGGCCGCTTCAAATTCATCCGAGGGGCCGTAAAAGTCCTCCAAGGGCCGTACTATGAAAACAAACCAGGATTTTCCCTTTCACTTTAGGCCTATATTGAAGGCAGCCACATTTAAACAAACGCCACCTTCTTCAGGTTCCCTGAATATAACTTAATTGTATTGCAAATGTATTTTCTAAGATTCCTTTACAAAATATGTCATATTTCATGTGAAGCTGAATAGCATTAAAATTATATCGGGGGGCCCGATAAAACTGCCTCAAGGGTCGCAAACGGCCCTAGAGACATAGGTTCCCCACCCCTGGCCTACATTGTCAATATGACTTGTGCTACTTTATAGATAAGTAATCAATGCTGTGCATTACTATGTTTTGATTTATTTTCTTACATCCTACAGATCCTGGCAGGGAGACGGTAGTGTCCTGCAGAATGGTGATGGGCCAATCTTACAAGAGACCACAGAAAACTGATATAGTGTAAGATTATCCCTGTTGGGCTCAATAGGTCTTGCTTATTGACATATTTGCTATGTCAATATGAGGTGCATGGCAAATTATTAATTTATTTGTCTCGCGTCTAGGAACTATAGAAACAACAGTGCCTGCTGCAGTATAACGAGGACACCCTGAGCAGAGAGCTCCAATAGACCCAGGTCCAGTGTCTTGGCAGGGTGAAATGACACTGATATGGGTATGTACTAATGTCAGTTAAAATGAATGAATTAATTAATTCTCATATCTGAATAATGTGAACACTGGATTTACCACACACACACACACACACACACACACACACACACACCCTAGGCCTAGATGATTTGGACCCAAGGTTACTTTTACCACAGCTCTGGCACATCAATTTTCATTTGTTTAATAACTGGTCAGGTAACTTATTCATTCCCCTTTTTTTTTGTTTTTTTTTTTTTAGTGTCCTGCAGGATGCTGTGTCCTGCAATCCTGTGTGCTGTGCTACAGACGCGTGTGGAGGTCAACCCAAAATGGGCACAGTCTCACCACAGAAGAGTGAAAGAGGGTAAGCTTAACCTATAGCCTACGTCAGTGGTGGGGAACCTTTCTCATTCGAAGGGCCAATTCAAATTCAGCCGAGGGGCCGTAAAAGTTCTCCAAGGGCCGTACTATGAACACAAACCAGGATTTTCCCCTTCACTTTAGACCTATATTGAAGGCAGCCACATTTAAACAAACACCACCTTCTTCAGCTTCCCTGAATATAACTTAATTGTATTGCAAATGTATTTTCTAAGGTTCCTTTACAAAATATGTCATATTTTATGTGAAGCTGAATAACATTAAAATTATATCGGGGACCAGATAAAACGGCCTCAAGGGTCGCAAACGGCCCTCAAGACATAGGTTCCCCACCCCTGGCCTACATTGGCAATATGACTTGTGCTACTTTATAGATAAGTTCTCAATGCTGTGCATTGCTATGTTTTTGATTTATTTTCTTACATCCTACATATCCTGGCAGGGAGACATAGTGCATGAGACCATAGAAGACTGAAATAGGACATTATCCCTGTTGGGCTCAATATGACTTGCTTATTGATATATTTGCTATGTCAATATGAGGTGCATGGTGAAGTATTAATTTATTTGTTGTTTCTACAGCTCCCAGAAGTGAGACTGAGTGCCTGTTGCAGTATGACGAGGACGCAGTGACCAGAGACCCTGCTGGCATGATTGGCGTCTGAAGAACATGAAATCAACAGCAATGTTTATAATGTTGTACATACCTGTATAGTCTGTATTAAAAGGCAGTACCTGTAGTATTTTTTCCTCTTACTTTCATATTTACCACATATTTACTATGAATTGACAACTTTTACTAAAATCCATTTTTGTATGTGCCCTGACTAAAACTATCCTTAAACCTAACCTGTCAGAGATGTAACAACAACCTGCTCTTAGCAATGTGGCAGCAATCTACTTGGATGCAGCGGGGAACATAGAACCCTTTTTTGAAAAAGCATTGTATGTTTCTGAGTTTTATGAATTGTGCCCTTCCCAAACCTAACCTGTCGTAGGGGCCTATGAAATCCGTTTTATTTTTCCTCATTCAGTTTTTTTCTGATTTATTGTTTGCCAAATTGGATTTTTTTTTACATTTTTGAACTTATTCCCCCCGCCCCCCCCCCCCCCCCCCCCCCCCCCCCACCCCCCCCCCCCCCCCCCCCCCCCCCCCCCCCCCCCCCCCCCCCCCCCCCCCCCCCCCCCCCCCCCCCCCCCCCCCCCCCCCCCCCCCCCCCCCAAAATTTTTTTTAAAAAAAATAATAAAATACAAAAATAGTTATTTAGTTCAAACTGGTGGGTGGACAGAGCCAACCACTCGTGGTTGAATGGTAGGTAGAGAAAAGAAAAGTAAAATTACCTACTAGCTTTTTGTAATATCAGCCCTCAAAAATATTCCAGGTAATAAGGTAGCTGTATTGTATGTACATGCGCATATATTCTATTAAATACACGTGACGCACGCACCCAACTAGAAGGCGAATTCACTTCTGGTGCATTGAAGTTGTTGGACTCTGGCTGCATCAGGTTTTCTCGAATACTTGGCTATATTGCATCGTGCTGCAAAGCCTTAGAGACATTTTGGGTCACGTTATATGTAGGCATTAAATAGCCTCGCAAAGTCCCTTCCGTCTACCGTTTCACTCAAACACATGTTTTACAAGACGGCCGTTTTCTTCTGATGGTGACTTGACCCTTTTTCAAAGTTGATGCTAACTTTTAGTCACTAGCACGGAGAGCCGCCCGTCTTTTCTGTGTCGCATCGCATTGTCTTAACAGACGGTCAGGACAACGCGTTTATGCCTGACCTCACCTGTTCTACTAGGCAAAATTTGAGTGCTGTTGAGTATTAAGATTTCTTCAATGCTCTGACGGCCAGTGTTAGGACGTGGGAGACAATCGGAAACGCCGCTTGGGAGAGAGATGCGTGTTTGTTTCTGAGTTGTACATTTGTGACCTGAGTAGGCTACTGTATACATCACTGCATATAGCCTAGAGTATATTGTTTGCAGGGTATGTGTGTAGTTTTAAATTATGTATATTTATGAAATGCACGGTTCCTGTCTAAGTGTGTGTACATTGTTTGGTGTGATATTAAAAGCATTTAAAAAATTATTTTTCATTTCATTCATTTTCATTTTATCAATAAATTCACATCATGCATGCTGAAGCCCCATCACAGTGCAGTCTATAATGATGTGAATATACAAAGTAAAATCAACCTAGGTATATTAGTAATAATAATTTTTGCATAATTATACGGACCTACTGTATAGGCCTACGGTATGCATAAATTAATCCAACGTGACCAATAGAAGGTCGTAGCTGCCGACCCTGCTAACCAACAGCGCAGCTCTTTTACTTTGAGTCACGTGTCTTTTTCGTCCAATAAGAGCAAGGCTAGTCCGCGTTCCGGGCTGGCTGTCATTGCCTTTCATGTTAATCGTTGGGCCATTAACACCCCTGCTGTGAGACCTCTCCACGGCTCTGATTCGCTTCCGGGCAATTTACGTGTCACCAAAACTGTTAATTTCGCATTCTCTCAGCGCTCAAAATCAGACGAAAGTTAGGCAAGTCCGTGGGCGATTTGGGACGAGTTCATTGTCACAAATCCCCCTTTTCGTGCTGTGAATGTAACAAAGATTCAAACAATTCCTTAGAGCCAAGCGTATATGCACTAATGCATCTGATTCTAACAGGGAAGTCACCAGGATGTATAAGCAGTTCAGCCTGAGAGGACATGACAACACCTGTCTTAACGAGGCCTTAGAAAAAGTTCACCGTACCTCGACGCCCCCGAAAAGAGAGAAGCGCTCCTCTGTTGTCTGTACTACAACATATAGCAAAACACAGTGCGCAGATAAAAGAAGCTGTTAAAAAGCATTGGCATGTCCTGAGCAGTGACGACACATGCCGCGCCCTCTTCCCAGAGCTACCCCTCTTTGCCCACCACAGGGCTAAGAACATTAGAGATTTTTTGGTCAAGGCAGATAACTTCAGTACACGCAGTGGTGTTGAACGCTTAAGCAGAGCCACAGGTTTCCACCCATGTCGGACATGCGCCACTTGTCGCAACAACTCAACCAAGAGCAACACAATCTGCAGTCCCGTCACCAACAAGACACACAAACTGCACCAATTCACTACTTGTTCCACCCGGAATAACATGCCCATGTAAAAAAGAATATGTTGGGAAAACAAACAGATCAGTGAAGACGCACATTATTGAACACAACAGCGCCATTAGGCGCAAAGATGAAAAGTCACCAGTGGCATGGCACTTCCATGAAGCGGGTCATCCTGTGTTATCACTTGCATACACTGTCATTGAACAGGTCACACCTACACGCAGGGGAGGGGATTTTTACTTTGAAAACTGTTTACCCGTTAGGGATGAATGAAGAGCTTGTCTTATCATGTTTTCTATGAATAGAACTAACCACGTAGTATTCTCTGTATATATGTAAGTCTCTGTATATAACCTGCATGTAATATAATATTAGATCCACATCCCGTTATCACTTCGATATTGCTTATACTTGTTTGTTTATTTAATTATTTATTTTGAATTATCCAGGTTGGATGCTGACAGGGTTCCACCTTGGGGGAGCACCTTACCTCACACGTCACACTATTTAAGACCGGAAAGCGTGCCACACGCTTCCTACTTAAGACATTGATAATGGACTAGGTCCGAAACATTTGTAGCTCCGGATATTTTCTGTTGACTTCTTTTGTTAATTTGTCGGCCACAATAAATTTTTTGAACCTGCAAGCCTTGTGTGCGCCTCATCTTTATGACTGTCCTAGTCTAAAAATGTAACATAAATACCCCATTATCACCATGTGAAAAAAAGAATTCTTGAGAGTTTTTGAAAATATATTAAAATTAAAATACAAAGAAAACATATTTACATAAGTATTCACAGCCTTTGCTTAATACTTTGTAGAACCACCTTTGGCAGCAACTACATTCATTTTTTCATTTTGAGCCTGCACCTGTGACGTATGCGCCAGCGAGAATGGCAGCAGGTTTTGTAGCTCCGTGTTTTATGTCTGTTCTAGTCGTCTTTCGTGTTGTTTTTTATTACTTATTTTCCAGTTCTTAGATTAGCGTCTAGTTGTTGTTTTTCTGTATGTTATTATTGCTTCGTTTTTTATTTTTTAACGTGGACTAGAAGTTATTTATTCTGTATGGATATGGATATGGAGAAGTCTGAGCATTACTATGGACGCTGCAACATTGTTTACTCGCGCAGCCAGCTGATGGATCTGAGGAAGTTTGCTGATTCTGCCGCTGTTCATGTGGACATTCCAAAAGAAGTTTTCAGCTTTCGTGGATGCAGAGCAGGGGTCTCAGTCAAGGCCAAGCGACGGGAGAAGAAAAGGAGATATAAGCCCTCTGTTCCAGCTATTTTTATGGGAAACGTGAATTCGCTAACCAACAAAACGGATGAGCTGACCGCCCTGGTAAGAAACCAAAAACTGTTTAGAGAAGCGAGTCTAATTTGCTTCACGGAAACATGGCTAACTAGTCTCACTCCTACTTCTAATGCTGACATACCGGGATTCAGCGTAGTTTGACTTGACAGAGACAATGCACTTTCGGGGAAAAAGAAATAGTCCGGGAGCTGTGGGGTTGGACCCAGATTTTTTTGATGAAGTTTATTTTTTTGCTTCATCTGATAGATTTTAGGTAAGTCTTCAAGATTTCAGAGGGTGCCCGGTGATATCCCTTGAGCATTTCCAGATTTTGAGCCTTTATTGTCCCATAAATGCAAATTATGACAAAAAACAAAGACACCTAATATTACTGTGAATGATGTTACAAAATGTACCAAATTGCTTATATTACCTGAAAAATGTTCACATTGGACTGCCTGAACACTGCCCTTATTGAAACAAACCCAATATGGGGTAATAATTAACCCTTTTATAACAGCAATCCCACAAATAAGGCGCGACACTGTAGGTGAATAGGGTATCTTTTATCTTGCATATATCAATATGAAACTTTACCAGATGATTACTCATATGAATTGGAGAAAAAAATGTATTACAAGTTTTCTATATTTTCTGTTTAAATATGCTAATTAGGCTATTATCTAATTAAATATGCACTAATTTGCATATATTTTGATGCAACGGATCTGACCACCTGAAAATGCCAGCTTCAAAATTCCTTTTTTTATTTTGTTAATATCGTACATACAAGATTTTTTACTGTGGTTAACTGTGTCTATCTCCTTTTGTTCTCCAGGTACAGAGAAAATACTGCTAATAACCTTAAAAAATGCGTTTTCGGCCTATTTTTATGCATATAGTCATATAAATCAGGTCATGAATGACATATCAACAAATGCCTCAGTAAAAACATTCACAACATTGCATAGAATAAGACTGTAAAGTATTGAACGGATTGTGCATTATGAGATCCTGCATGACATCACATCATGACAACATACATGACAACATCGCATATAGCCTACAGGTAGCCTACCACAAATAGCCAACATAAAAGACCCCCGAGAGTGTGGGGGTAACTGGTGAGCAGTTGTTGGCTGCTCTAAAGAAATTAAATAAATCCAGTGTATTTACAGACTGGTATTGAATGATCACTTAAAATCCATAAAGCCATCAAATAAGATCTGTACATGCATTGCACGCACGCACGCACGCACGCACGCACGCACGCACATACACACGCGCACGCTCAGTATAAGCCTGATATTGTATTCCGATTGCACTGAAGACTGAGGTAGATCAGTGGACATTTTGTATTCTGCAGCGTCTGACTGCAGATGGGGCAGTCGACGAGCCTATTTACTCGTTAATGAAAGCACTCATCTACATCATAACAACATTGCTTTGACAATGCAAAGATTTTTAAGTAACCGATTAAGACTTGGAGCAACAACACTGTATAATTTCAAGTAGGAGTAGTAGTCTATGTAGCCTACGTAGTCATAATGCTCGACCCCCTTGCTTGACTATTTCCATCAATAAAATACAAATCAATGAATATATAGACCTTTAGGTTATTTTGCGGATTTGCGTTTTTATCTCTTTCCATGTTAATATGACCACCATTGAAATTATGTACTTTGTGGGCAAACAAGTGATCAGCCAGAAATGAAATGATTATTAATTACACTTTGAATGTTGTGTTACAACAACACAGGAAGAGTAAATAGCAATGTATGGAATGTTATGAAAGATAGGTTGTTGAAATTCTGTGTTGAATTAGTAATCCTTTCTGTGTATGTCTGCGCTGACACCACCAAAATTTGCCTAAATGTTACACATTTCTGCTTGAAAAACAGCTAGTTATGTAATTGTCTAAAATGTATTTGGTACTTTGGAGCAAGGGAACTTTGTCAACTTTGATGTGGTAGGCCTACCACCCTGAATGTGCTATGGTTAATCTGCAGTTATGAAGCGGTCAAAAGCTTGTGGGCTATGGCTGCAGCGAAACCAACATGAAAGGGTTAATATCTGAAATTGGCATATCACCCACTCTTATCTAAGTGTAAGTGTCGGGCAACAACAAACAGCAAAACCAAACAGCCCACTATGAGGTATAAAGCCACTTTTGACAAAATGTTGGCCTCTGTGTCTCAGACTTGGAAAATCAGGCTTTGTGGGTGAGAGCCCCGCCCCCAAACATGCATGACCCCACCCCCACTGATGTCCATACCTCACCACCCGTTCTTATACACATCCTACCATGTAAACAAACACAAAAATAAGTATGGTATAGGGTATTTGGTCAGCATAACATGAATGGGTGCAGAAAACTGTTGTAATCTATGGCTGCAGCACATCCAGCATAAAATGCTCAATATCAGGAAATGCTCAAGGGATGTCACCTGGCACCATCTGGAATCTTAATAGGTACACCTTGGGCAACCGCAAACTGCAAAGAAAAAAAATTTATCAGACGAAGCTGGGTTCGGCTGATATTTAGCTTTTGGCTGCCGGACTAAAAGGAGGTGGACTGATTATGTACAACCCCTGGCAAAAAGTATGGAATCACCTATCGTGGAGGATGTTCATTGAGTCGTTTCATTTTATAAAAAATAGAAGGATGAAAGATGTGACAAAAACCTCAAGTCATTTCAACGTGCAACTGTCTGGCTATAAAATAGGATCTAACGATTCATAATAGTTACAATTCTGTGGGGGTGTGTTGTTAAATGTATATACTGTACTGCATGTGTTGTTAAAACTATATACTGTATGTGAGAGTCTTTGGATCTATCCACTATCTGCACTTCTTCTTTCCACCACTAGAGAGCGCTGTTCTGAAACACCAAAAGAAATCACGAAAAACATTTGTGTTAGTAAGTAATGCTTACTTATTTAGATCATGCACAGAGAAAAAAATATGGAATCACTCAACTCTGAGGAAAAAAATATGGAATCATAAAAAAAACAAACAAACAAAAAAGCACTCCAAAATCTTTTTTGAACCACTTTTGGATTTTAGAACAACTTACAGTCTCGGAGGCATGGCATTTATGAGGAAAAAAACATTCCCTTCATCATTTTTGCACATTTTTTTCTCTGATTACAGTGCCAGATCATCTTAACAGATTGGAGCCTTGTCATTGACCATTTTCCCCAAATTTCCACCACAGATATTGTCTTGGATTTTAGTTTCAGGCTTTTTGTAGGCCATGACACTTGACCTTATGTGTTTATCTTCAAAGAATGTATTCACAGGTTTTGCCAATGGACCGGTACATTACCATTTCGAGAAATGATTTCATCATTCCGAAGCATCCTTTCAACTGATTGGATCAGAAAATTGTCAAAATGTCAATATAAACTTGAGTAGTTATTGAAAAGGCATTGGCGAGCATCTCCAATCACCTATAGCAAATGGGCTTTACATACAGAAATATTCACGGATATCTGAACTTACACATGCACCCAAATTGGAAAAACAAAAATGCAATGGCCCAAAAAAAAGCATTCAGACAGTTTGACTGGATAAAAGTGTAATTAATTCATTAATTGTGAATCCTCTTTGAACAATTTGATGCTGGAAGTGTTGTCTGTTGCATTTATTACATGGGATTGATGAAAATGAGGATGACTGACTAATGAAAACGTACAAATGTCCACTGTCATTGACAATAGCCTAGGCTGCATGTAAGGTGAATGTACTGGGGGGAACATGACTGCATTACATTTTCAATAAATGCACAAGTTAACGTTGTTGTTTTGGACACTTTTCTTATCCAATCAATTGAAGAGATGCTTGGAGATGATGAAATCTTTTCTTGGGATGTTAATGGATCTTTACTTGTCATACTGTAAAATCAGTGATGTCATTCATTGAAGAAAAACATATCGTCAGCTTACAAACAGTCTGGACCTCAACCAAATGAAAATCTGAGGTAGACGTTTAAGAAAATGGTCCATGACGAGGCTCCAACCTGTAAAGCCAATGTGGTAACTGCAATCAGAGAAAGAGTGAGTAAAATTGATGAAGGGTTCTGTTTTTCATCCATTAATGCCATTCCTCAGAGGCTGTGGGTTGTTTAGAAGCCCAGAGGTGGTGCAAACAAGTCTTGAAGTGTTCTTTTGTCTGTTTATTTTTCATGATTCCATATTTTTTCCCTCCAAGTTGAGTGATTCCATATTTTTTTTCTCTATGCATGCTCTAAAAAAGTAACAATTACTTACTAACGAAATAGTTTTTCTTGATTTTTTTTGGTGTTTCTTAAAGCCAGACAGTTCCCCTTTGAAAATGACTTGAGGTTTGTGTCGTATCATTCATCCTTCTATTTTTTTCATAAATTAAAACAACTCAATGAACATCCTCCACGACAGGTGATTCCATACTTTTTGCCAGGGGTTGTACATCAATAACAAGTTTTGTCACCCCGGACATGTAACAGTGAAGTAAACAGTGTGTAGTAAAGATGTGGAGCTACTGGCCGTCAGCTTACGTCCTTACTACACTCCAAGAGAATTTTCACACTGTATAATAATCTGCGTCTATGTCCCCCCGAGAGCGGCGCTCAAGACTGCCTGTAACGTCATTCACTCAACTGTTGCGAGGCTACAAACACAGCATACAGAGGCTTTCATTGCCATCACTGGGGATTTTAACCACGTTACCCTCAACTCCACCCTTACCAACTTTCATCAGTGTGTTGACTGTGCAACAAGAAAAAACAAAACCATTGACCTCCTGTATGCAAACGTGAAGGATGCATATAGTGCCACCCCCCTTCCCCCACTGGGTTTCTCTGACCACAATTTGATCCATATACAGCCTCTGTACATCCCAAAAGTAAAAAGGCTCCCAGTTACCACACATACTTTCAGAGAATGGACACCAGAAACTGAGGAGGCACTAAGAAACTGCTTCGAGACCACTGACTGGAGTATACTGCAGGGCATTGATGACCTGGAGGAGGCCACAGCATGTACTACTGACTACATAAACTTTTGCATGGACATTGTTGCACCAACAAAGACGATTCGCTGCTACCCCAACAACAAACCCTGGGTAACCAGAGATGTCAAGCAACTCCTCAATAAGAAAAATAAGCCTTTTAAGGAAGGAAACTTGACAGAGCTGAGGAGTGTACAGCGAAAACTCAAAAGCAGACTGAAGGAGGCCAAGGTGGCATATGGGAAGAAGGTGGAAATTAAAATGAAGGACAATGCTAAAGAGGCATGGCAGGGGATTACAAAAATCACTGGGTGTGGAAAGAAGAGATGTATGGCAGAGGGCGATCTATCAATGGCCAATGATTTAAACCATTTTTACAATCGGTTTGGAAACTCTGGCACAGAGGGAAGCATTTCTCTTTTCACCTCTATAGCCCCTGAATCCCCCCAGCCCACACTTGACAACAACTCTTCAGTAGGCTCCCATCTCCCCCACTCACAACCACTCACTCCCGTTACTACATCACCCAGCTTCACTAACAGGGACACTTCATCCCCACACCCTCCTACTCTGCCTATGGTCACCACTCCCACCATCATCAACACTGCAGCAGTACCTCCACCAATGGGCACAGGCTCACAAATCCCCACTACCTCTATCCCCCTCCCCTGCTCCTTACTTCTGCGACTTGAAACAACTTAAAGTGGACATGAAACATTACATTTATAGCGTTTTATATAAGTTAAGTATAGTTTTAATTTATTTAGAGAGGAAAATTATAGCAATATGTGACAGATTGGTCTACACCCCTCAATCTGACTGATTTTGGTCCTTTGTCTGTGATTGGCTGGCCCATTACTGGCAGGACTTTTATGTTGATAAATGTAGTTTTTGGACGTGACGTGGGTCTCCTTCCGCCCCGCTGTTTTGCCGGCAGAGGACGCCGGCTGGCGTGTGAGCTGCTGCTAGCTGTGATCATTATCCGGTAGATTTGGTACCTTCAGGTAGGCATTTAATATTCATACTTTATGATGTGTCCGATCGCCGTATTGTCTGAATTACGGACCTGATTATGTGACTGCATTCCACTTCTAGCCATTCTTGTGTGGAACTGCACTCTGCTGTGAACTGGCGTTCACTTCGCGCTGCCTATACTGCACCGGTGTGTTGCCCCATCATCTGTGCCCTGTGGCAGGCCTGATTCGTGGTGCTTACGCTGGCTTGGAGTGGCCACAGTGGTTGGCCCCTGGGTACCTGACTGCAGTCAGTGGATGGTAAGCTGGCCTATGCTACGTTGATGTTGTTGCTCCGATGGTAACGATGACCTTAGTCACTAAATCTACCCTCACTCTCCTCAGTGTGTGGTCCAAATTGCGATTGTTCCGAACCACGGATCTATGATCAGGTTAGCGGTGCCTCTCTGACGCTGTAAGTATTCATTTCTTCCTCTTGATTGTCGCTGTCACCGATTACCTCTAGGCTAGTGAGTAATGGGTACCTGTCTGTTACAGGGGGATTGCTAGCTACACTCCTCGGAGGTTGCTGTTTTGTTGCCGTCACACTCTGCGCCGGTTCCGACTGGCTCCACCTGCTCGTCCTGCTTTTGTTTGGTTTAATTATTTTTATTTTCTGGTCCGTTTCTTGGGACGCCAGCCTCCTCGCTGCGCACTGCGCAGGTCTAGTTACCTGTGTGTGTTGTGAGTGCGTGTGTGTCTGTGTGTCTGTATGCGTGTGTGATTGTCATCTAGGCACGGCACCGGAGGCAAGTGTACACCCCCTTCAGTCAACCTACAGCGGTGTAGTTCTCCCCTCTCTCTTGCTATACAAAAGTTAAGTTGCATCTAGTCATCACTGTGTATGCAAATTGTGTTATACATTAGTACGTGTCATTCTCGCCATTGAGTGTCTCTCTCTTCTCTCCTCCCTGGATAGGTATGGAGTTGCCATAGCGCGCCGGTCTTCGGGTGGTGGATTCCCTCACTTTTCCATTGCTGTGTGCACTTGGGTGACTATTACTATTTTGCTGTGCTAAGTAGCAGTAGTAGATGTGTGTTTTCTTTTTATTTTGTGTGAGTACTTTATTGTGTGTGTTTATTTTGTGTGGCCTTTTCCCCTAGTCTTTAACTATCCCTTTCAACCGTGCTGCTACTGGTTAGCCTAAGCCTAGCTTTTCCCCCCCCTTTAAGAGTGACACCATTGCCCCGTCTCCCCCGTATTGGGGCGGTTCGTACGAGTGAGTGTAGCCTCCCTTCCTCTCTCGAACAGGTGCCGTGCGTGTGTATGCGTGGTGTATGTTTGCGTGTGGCCATTGGCCATATTGCTCCACATAACGGCCCGCTAGTGGGCGTCTAATAGGGATCAGTGCAATATTGTCTGTAATACAATTCATCCATATTGTATTTTTGTAATGTATGAGTATTTGTCCCTTGCATCACCACTGCATATTTGCACACCTGTATGACAAATTCACATCTGTATGACTATTGTATTTGTGAAAAGAGAATAAACTCCTGCCTAAGAGTGCTCCGAACCTGTGTCCTGGGGGCGTATTACAGAAACTTCCTATCTTGAAAATCTTATCTTATCTGTCTAGTTACCGCGGCAACGGCACTTTAGGACCGAATTTAGGAAAAGCGTATTACAGAACAGCGTTTCCTAAGTTGTTTGGCGCATCCTATCTTAAGTTAAGAAAGGGGTATTACAGAAGCATCCTAACTTCGAAAAATCCTAAATAATTGGTCCTAACTTTAGGACAGCCACCCAGCTGTCCTAATTCCAGTTATCCATTGATTTGTTAGCCAAAATTTAGCTGGTGTTCATCACCATTTACCCACGCTCAGCTTGCTGTTTCAGCCAGAGCTAACAGTGAAGTCTATCCGGGAAAACAACGCAATTGTGAACGGATGAAATGTTAATTAAATTGGGCTATATTGACTGACCCAAACGATGTGTGAAGTGAAGAGTTGATGATAAATATACCCGACTTCGATGTGAAGTCCGATATCAACTTCCTTAATTGACACAGCCGACCATGGGTCAAGCCAAGTCGGCTAATTGTCATTTATTTATAGCCTTTACATGCGCTGGTCATACAAAGACATTTCATGAAATTACGTCTTAACTGTTTTGCGTGCATTCGCTTGGAAAAACAAAGCATTGGGATGAAAATATGGAAAATGGGAAGCACTTTATTGGGACTGAAACCAATGCATTTGATCAACTTGAGGTTGCAGGCAGCGAGATGACCTAATTTCGTCCTCACAGATGTTGCTGTATTATAAATCCGTTCGGTGGAACGTCACTAATAAGTGCGTTATTTAAAAGTAATGAGCTTAAAAAGTTTAGCGAAATATTTACGTCCTCTTCCTCTCTGGTTTAGTATCACGCAGACCGCGAGATGCAGCAGCAGTCAAATCTGTGCATTCTAGCTTGCGTCGCACTACTGTTGCTAGGTAGCGGTGCATTTGTTGTCAGGTAACAGACATAAAAAGTAGATCGTAGATGTTTAGATCGCTACTTTAGGATTCCTAACTCAAGATAAGATAGGATTTGCAAAGATAAGATAAGAATCCTAAATGAAGTTAGGATTTGTTTCTGTAATACCAAACTGGGAAAAATCTTATCTCAAGTCAAAAGTTAAGATAGGACGACTGAAGATAGGAAGTTTTCTGTAATACGCCCCCTGGTTTACTAATTTGGGGGGTAATTTCACTCCTAGGTTTCTTCCCCCACCCTAGGTGGCGTAGTCGTGCAAGAGCTGAGTTGAATTTAACTAACTGTAAACGTGCCACTGTTACAAACTATAATCGTAGATCATTTAAAAAAAGACATTTCGGATACATTAGTTATGCAGGCCATTATCAATATTCGCCGCCATCTTGTTTATGACATCACCGGGTGTGTTGCTAAGTTCTTCCGGTATCAGTGCGTTGGTTGGTTTGGTTACTGGGATACTGTGCTCTGCTGGCGATCACCCGTAGCCTGCTAAAAATAACTTAGCTAAACTATGGAGGATGAAGTGGAGAGATTTGGCGAATCCCACGACTTTCACCCAATGGCTTATGCTTTCGAGCCAATAGTGAAGGAAATGCGTAGCATTGCCACTACTGGGCATATTCATGAAACAGGACTAGAACTAGGGCTATGCGAATCGGTTTCGGGAGGTGAGGGCAGAGTGGGCAACATTGACTGGTGCATGTGTAACCATTGCCAGCCCATGTGCACGTCGTGGGAGTCCAGGTGTTGCCTTGAGGCTGATTTGGGCTATTTGGTCGAGGGTGAGACGTGTATCACCATGTCTCGGATGTTCAGCATCTTGTGCCTTGAAAAAGACGTATTGGAAGTGGCAATGCTGTCACTACGAGAGGTACGAGGGGAGCCACTGAAGCGGCCCATCAACAGCAGGTAAATAGCTACGCTTGCTTCATTTAACATACACACGGAAAAGTATCTGTCATTACATCATATGGCGCGTGTTTAAATTGTTTTTGTTATAAATGCTTTCATCATAAGTATTGACTACGGACGGCTAATAGTCCGTGTGTGTGCCGATGTGTCCTGTGTTACAATTTTAGACGTTGCATTTGTGCTAGTCTCTAGTTAGCACAGTGCTAACGGAGACTGACGTTAAATTGTAACTCGGTGATCCATCGGTGCCGTTGCTTGTATCCAACTGCTTGAACTATTCGTGGAAGTGATTTTGTACTGAGCGAGGGATAGTATTTAGCCTGAGCGAAAGCCGACAATTTGTAGCAAACTTGACCGGTGTAACAGACTATCTGGGTCCCCCGTATCAACTAGCGACTCCAGATGGTAAAAACACAGCTAATGGTCAAACGAAAGTCTACCAATTCTGGTCTGAATGAATATACGCCCCAGATTATAAGTGACATTTACTAACGACCAATCACAATTGCTTCTAACATCTGCAGTCGCCAGTTATTGTTACTTGTTACGGCCCAAGATAGTCTTTTACAGCAAATTCCATTTTTCAACTATTTCCCCTTGCTGTTCGAAACACCGCGACAAAACGACTTCTAGCTTGCAACCCAGCCACAAATAGCCCTGCATTTCACTGCGCATCCCCCCATTGGATAAGTTATAGCCTAAGTATATCTAGAGAACACATCCCCGAATGGTGAAAAGTAGGGTGAAAAGTAAGGGTGGTCATTCCTTGCACACCAGCTCCGAGGCTATGACAAGAACTTATTGGCGCAAATGAGTGGGTTATTGTCAGTTTACCAGTCAAACTGTAAATGGCATGATTTAATGTAGACCATTATGTAGAATGGAGTGAAGAAAAGGGACTAGGCCTTATTGTTGTTATTATTATTATTGTTATTATTATTATTAAATAGGCCTCATTGTGAACCCTGCATTACACTTTTAACACCACATCAAACCTAAGATGTCTGATTCAACTTTTCTTCTCCAGTCTGTACAGGTTAATGGCATACAGGCAGTTCACTCTCTGGGCAAGAGGACACCTGGGGAGGAGAAACAGGATGCCAATACCAGCCTGCGTTGTAACCACCATACGGCACCTATACCCATCGCCACAATATCATGGATTTGAATACTCTTTTTAAATCAAATAATAACTATATTATATATCCAAGACTTCTATTTGAACCACTTTCTTTTGCACTTAACATTTGGGAATGTGACAGAATTATTATATTAGCCTACATTACATTAATGAAACCATGCAAGTGTAATTTGTTTTATATTGTGATTGTTTATTGATCCTGTGTGTGATTTTGTTTTGTATTGTGATTGTTTATTGATCCTGTGTGTGATTTTGTTTTTTATTTAGGAGCTCCTGGTGCAAATCGGCTGAGATGCCTTTGTATTGAAAAGGCCTTCTCGGGCTTTAGAACACCTTTGTGCTGTGCCAGTGTGACCACTGGGTCGGGGTTTGACTGTTGCAGTGCTGCTCGGATGGAAACAGATCTGCCCCTCTGACTACGCCTGACACAATGTCCTTCCTAAAACTATATCGTCCCTGTGGTTCACTTTCCTGGGAGTGGTGATGAGTGGTGATGTAGTGTTGTGCTCCCTTTGAGAAACTGGTGCTTGAATTTGTATCTCACCATCTTTTCTTTTTGCCATTTGTCTGTTGGAATTGACATTTGTGATCTATATGCAGCAATCTGGGAGGCGTGCTTCGAAAACTTTCCTTTAGGAATTTCTTCCTTTTGGTGGCATATTATGGTGTACAGGGAGTGAAGTGACTCAAGGTTGGCCCTGTGTGTACACATTCACATGTTTTCTCCAGTTTCTTCAGGAGGGCCTGTCCAGAACCACCTTCTGGAGGACTTCAAAAGCAGCTGAGTCAGGCTGTAACCAGGGACACATTCTTTCTTCCTCAGCTGTTGTAAGGTGCATGTTCACACCTTTGTTCAATCGTATTTCTCCACAGGTCCACTCGTGAAACATTTGTGATTGTGGAGCAAGATGGATGTCCACTTCTCACTTTTCGCCCTGGCTGTGAAAACTTCCCCACAACATGCTTGAAACAGTACCAAAGGTGGTTGGTTATCATTTGTATCCACTTGATACAGGTCTCTTCATTACTTTGATCTTAACAGCTTCTTCTTTACACCTTTCACAATGTGTCCCACAGATCATATTGGTGGTTTGATTTGTGGATGATTTAGGCGGGAGTGGCTTTTTTGTACAGAGGGATGGCAGTCTGAAGCCAAAACGGACACGGACACACCATGCTCTTCCTTTCAGCTGTGATAGGCACCTCTCCATGCCCTCTACCTCCAACCAATAGCTATTTTTTACTTCCGTCACCTTCACAGTCTCCTGGTGCTGCAGCACCAGGCCTGAGTTGGTGTCAAGGAGGGAGGTAAGTTCCCAAAATGTGGCATTGTGCCCAGGGCTGTCATATCTACAATCACCACACAGCAGGAGAGGTTCATCCCCCGCAGCAAGCCAGCAGAGACTCATTATGGGTGTGTCCATAACCAATTTTTTATCTCTGGTATTATGTAGGCCTTCTGAATGGTTGAACCATTCTCTACTCGACACCAACATTCCAGGCGCAATGGTTGTCACATATCTCAAGGACAAGGGGCTACATTCAACTGCCAAGTAAAACAAAGGTCGATTGCTGGTATAGTGATGTTGCACTCCATCATCCCCCCTGACAAGTTGGTTTGCGATGTCCAGGTGTAATTGGGGTGGACCATCAATGCACTCTGTTTCAATTTTCAAACCCAGAAACCCACTCTTTCTTTATAAACGCCTGAGTTGGAGTAAGGCATTTTTCCACATCCTTCTAGGTGACCCATAACACTTGAAGAGTTTTTTAATCTCTCTGAAATTGAAGCGATGCAATTTGCGAGTCAGAGATGGGCGTCTACATCGCATTCAGTCAAACACTATCATTGTCACTCTCCTCACTGTCATTCTCCTCACTGCTTTCTAGGTGGTCTTCCCTTCAAACAAATTTCAAAATTCCTCATCTGACTCCCTCCTCTTCCATTGTCACTATACCCCTCATCTAAGTCATCCCACTCTGAGTCACTTAAAGCAGGCGGCAGGCCGCTTTGGTTGCTGGCAAGGGTTGGTTAAGTCCCGCACTGGCTTGCTGTATGTAGGATGGTCCATGGCTTAAAAGATCCAACTGTCAATGTTGCCTGTCATTGTGCCCTTGGACTGTACTGCTGCACCTTCAATCAGTGCTGTGTGGCCTACACTCACGGTTTTTAGGTCACATAGGCCTAATTGATTTGTTTCTTCCAGAAGAATGTCACACTCAGTACGTACTTTCGCCCAGTCTACCTCAACATGGAATGGATGTATGCCTGACCTACGGAAAATAAAGAATATGTTTAGCCAGTCTCAAATTCACGCCCCGCATTTGTTTAGCTTGTGTTAATCTTTATACTAATAAGGGTGATATACTGGTGTAATTTGTAGATCTATTTCTCAGCAGGGAGCATTGTTTTATTCCGTAGTAAAATAATCTGAACTGTTTTCATTTCTTCCTTTGTGAAAGTTGGTGGTTATACTTATCTTTGTATGATCAGATTTTGATACTTTTGAATGGGAAATAAGCTATACCCATAATGATGATGATGAATATTGAAGGGTAATAATGACTGGTTAAAAAAGGGGGTCGTGTGTTTATGCCATTTGGGTTCCCGTAATGCAACAAGACATCTTAGGCCCTACTACAAATATAGGCCTACATAATGGATGTGTTGGGTTGGGTACTTATATCCACTGAAAGCCAAAACAAACTAATTAAATGCTAACTGGCAACCCCCAAGCCCTATGGCCCTAAAATGGTATACAGGTTGGGGAAGTTTAATGTATCCTGACACACACGTCCACGTAGCTGACATGGTGGCAGTTAGTAGATGGAGGTTAGCGATCGCATGACATTTAATCTTAACACCACACCCCAAGTAAAATAAACAACCTCGTTTAAACAGGTGGGCGACAGCTGTTAAAGTTGCAAGTGTTCAAAAGCTAACATTGAATTGCACAATCGTGTTTTGTGTTACCCTTGGTGATTAATTTAGGATTTAGTCTGTCTTTTCATACTATCGTACCTGAAGTTGTTCTATTAAGATGTGTGCGCGTTTTGTCGTCTTTTCCAGGCGCTGCGGCAATTTGGCAGGGCTCTGGCTGTCTTTGGTAGGTCGGCTCAGTAGAACCTATGCCATACGTTGTAAATTGAACACAGAGGGGGATTCGTCTCCAATTTACGCCTGTTGGTGGACCTAGTCACCTAGACGGCCTGTTGGCTTCAAATATCTTTTTCTCTATGTAATCTTCATTCAAAAAATGGTTCACTGCAGACCCTGGCATCATAGTTGTTGACGCCGAGGGATTTTTTCCCTCTTTAGGCCGGCAGCCAACCAACGGTGGAGGACCTGTTTTGCGCTTCAAGGGCAGGTGACGGGAAATGAACGGCCTTGCTCTTACTAAGCCTTTAATCAGTTAAACGGTAGATTTAATTTCATTTTTCGCAAGTCTACCAGGGTTGTCCAATACAATAAAGATGCCCGAACGTCTTTTGTCCTCTGCGCTTATTAAACCGTTCTTTCCATAATAGTAAAATTCTCTCACTCCCGTGGTGGTTCTCTCCGTCTCCGATGCTTGCTAATCGCTGAATTTCCAAGGCAGCCACACCCCAGTGTATGTAAACGTTTCTGCGGGCCGTGGATACATGATGTTGCCCTACACAGTTGCAAAAATGTATCTTTCTCTTCAACTTGACTATATATCTTGTAACCAGTGTCGACCTGGACAGCTAATTAAGGGCAACTCGAAATGGATAGTACTAATGACTCAAATATTTCTAAATGCGGTACACAACTTTGTCTAGTTGGTTTCCTGATGTCCATACTTTAACCCACCAGCCAACCCTTCCCACTTCCCCCCATTACCGCCAACCCAGCACACCCCACAGCCGGCAACTCACCCAGCATAAGTGCAGA
This sequence comes from Engraulis encrasicolus, assembly GCF_034702125.1. Classification (NCBI taxonomy): domain Eukaryota; kingdom Metazoa; phylum Chordata; class Actinopteri; order Clupeiformes; family Engraulidae; genus Engraulis; species Engraulis encrasicolus. The sequence continues at coordinate 23,320 of NW_026945715.1, forward strand.
GTTACGGCAGGACGGGGCGCACTAAGTAAGACTAAAGTAATCTTCCCGCAGGCAGGCCGGCCCGTCTGATGGGCATCTGTGCAATGACTGCACACGGCGAAGACTCATGTGCTGAGGAATATGCCTGAGCCTCTTCATCCACCTTTTTAACTAGGAGTCTGCAAGAAGGCAAGGTTCCTGAGCTTGTGGCAAAACGTCATGCCTGGTACCTGTCCCAAAGAAAACTCGCCCTCAAGGAACTTAATGATTACAGACCGTTGGCCCTCACACCTCACATGCTCTAATGAAAACTTTTGAAGAACGAAGTGCTGTCTGCTGCAACCTTTTCTGCAAACCCCAGGTACGCGCCACGCCACCTGGATCCTCTGCAGTTTGCATACCAAAGAGAAACGTGGGAGGTGGCTGGAGGATGCTATCTTGACTGGTCATCTTCTTCACAGGGTACACCACGCTCACCCTATCTTGGATAGTGTGCTGGTTGTGAATCATGTTTTTTTGACTTCTCCAGCGACACCATTCAACGCCATACAACCACTGCTGCTGAGAGAGACTCAATGTGGGTTGGGGCGGGTGAGCTGTCTGTGTGTTAATGTGCGGATTGGGAGATGCAAGCCCTCTGTCCTGGTAACCTGGATCACTGATCTTACCATTCACAGAGCACGTGGCCCTATCAGTTTGTTATAACAGGGATGGGTGACCCATTAGTGCTTAGCAGCAACAGAGACGCCGCTCACAAGAAACGGTGCTCTCGCCCTGTGCTCTTCACCTGTATACAACTGACTTCAGCTACAATTCTGGGGTATCATGGCCATCATTGCAGAAGTTCTCAAGTACGACCACTGCAATTGTGGGGTGTATAAGAGACGGTCATTATGGACAGAGGAGATACATTGGGATACGGTGGACTCAGAGTCTTTGTTAGGATGGTGCCTAAACAATCACCGTCTCGCACCTTGCAACCGGCCCCACCGCACAAACCAGGAACCATGGTGATCTCCCTTCGCTAGCATGACGACTGACTCTTTTACCCATCTGCCGTCCGATTTCGTCGGCGCTCCAAACCCGCGGGTCGCCCTTCCGTTTGTGGTGCCGTGTTTTTATTGGGGGAGAGATTGATGGGCTTGATGAGCAATAACTCTGTACTAGGTCCAAACCTACTGAGCTTCAGTGCACTTTGACGAATAAGCTGGACTGGTCCCAAAATTTGGATGCAATTCACAGGATAAGGCCATCCAAGCAGGCACTATTTTCCTTCCAGACGGCTGAAGGTTGCCCTTCATGGCTACTCGGCCTCCGCAGCCCCGCTTCGCCAGCTTATCAATCGTGTCTCTTTGAACCAGTCTGCCTGCTCGCCCTCGTATCGAAAGGACATTCTGCGTCTCATGGGGCCCAGGTGGTGCTCTTGTTCTATCTCACTGTGTTTGTGCACCCAGTAGTTGCTGAGGTGGAAGCTCGTGCCATTAGGAAGAGATGCGGACGCCTTGGACAAGACTGGGTTAGGAAGGCGCGTGGAGCGTCAGCTTGGGTGGGCATGGAGCTGGAGACTCTTACCTGTCAACAGCTTGAGGCAGGGAGCAAGCCCCTGAACAGACTGGACTTGTATTTGGATAATCAAGCTACAACCCCCTTCGTACTGTCGCTTGTCAAAAACTGTGTGTCTCTAGAGCTCAGCGTGGTCCAGGAACGCGATTCATTCTATACACATTCCTTACTTTGGACAACCTCAGCATTTCTTTCGGCCCATTTTTACTCCATTAGTAACACCATATTAAGCCCCTTATAGGTGGAGTCCCACTGCCGTTGTAATTTTTCAAACTGTTAAGACGAAAAGAAAACGTTGTCAGGTGAAAGTGAGTGAAAACTGCCTACTTTGGGGGTCGGAGATTTTCATCTGTGTAAGTAATATAACACTTGTCTGGAGTGTGTGGTCACACAAGAGCCAACCAATCCTGCTATACACTGCTTGTGCGCCCCCCTCGTAGAGCATACGACATTGGCTGTGCACTCTCTGCGTTTTATTGCTATGTGAGAGAAGGCTTTAAAAAAAAGTGGCATGATTTTCTGGAATTCTACCAACACAACCTTTTATTTTTTTGACTCCCTGTCGCCCTGACCGGAGCTGTTAAACTCAGTCGTTGTTCCATGCTCAATCTGGTCACAAATGGGATTTGGACCAGCGTTGCATATCAATCATCTCGCTAGGGAGGGGGGCGTGGGAAAGGGAGGCCCACCGACGTGTTCCGCAAAGCCTTATGCCCTGGACATGAAATCCTCATTTGGCCTGTTTTTCCCAAACATTCTGTTCATGCTTTAGCAAGGATACCTGCAAAACTGTTTGAGTCGTCACGCATCTTCTGGATTCATTAGGCTAAGTCATATAATGGTTGTTGCAATAAACAAATAGGGTTAAGATCACTGTTGTCAATTGCCCTTTGACCCCAGTCATATATCTTTGGCTCGACCGTGGCTGATCTCTTACTGTGGTAGATTTATGAGGGTATGATTAAGCAGTGGCCAAAAACAATTCAGGGCAGAACGCGCGGCATTATGAGAAATGTCAGGGCGCTGCTTGTAGATCTTAAGCTCACTTCCAAAGTCACAAGCAACTTTCAACAATCAATAAATAGGCTATATGACTGTTACCACCCTGGCCTGAGAGGGGAGAGAACGGTGTGTGGGGCTGCCCGCCACACTGCTCTAGGGTGACCACCCGTCCCGCCGATTCCGCCTTCTGATCGATTCCTCCTCTCAATCGTGTTCACCTATATTGATGAAAGCTAACCCGCCCGGAGTAGAGCGGCAGTTTCCTTAATACCTGTATCGCGATGCGCACAACCCATGCCACACTGTGAGGGAATTTAGGCTGACTTTTCTTGTCCACGCTTAGGAAGAGTGTCCCAAGCAACACTGCTCTTACTCTGTGCCACCCTTGGGATCAATGTGTACAAAAACAGACACTAGTCCATGACTTTTTTGCTCAAAAGGAATCTGCCCGTCAGCAAAGCAGGAATTATGTTAAACAATTTTATCCTAGGTCGCGGCTGTGGTTTATTTTGCTAAGAGTCGAGCCAAGCTGTTTTCTCCACTTCCCCTCGCATGCGTTGTGTGCAGGAGTAGAGGACTAGATATTTTCCACATACTACACGATGCCCATGCATGCCATTACGAGAACCACCTGCCATTTGTTAACAGAATAAACACACGACCTGGAATCTGCAATGTCCAGCCAAGAATTGCGAGAAGTCCAAATGTTGAAGTGTTTCCACCCCCCCCAAATGCTGTAACATGTTGGTAAGCTCTGCTAAACATTAGTTTATTGTAAAAAATGTAACCATACAGGTCCTTAAAAGGTGACAAAGTATCTTTATGGATTTGCTCCTCATAAGCTACCAATTCGGCACAACTGCACAGATGCACAAGGTGTCTTTTCAAGAGATTGAAATCATGTTCACTTATTGTAGGCCTATGACATGGAGGTCTATTGACATTGTCTAAATTGTCTAAATGTGTTGCATTTTATTGATTGATATATTTATTAGGGATGTGGTGGGCGTTAAGCACTGATTACATTTTATCTGTAGGCTACTTTATATTTGCAGTATTTAGGAGGAAAAAACTGCACATTGGTTGTATGTTGGTTATTACCACCTGACGACATCTGCTTCTGGCGTAGGGCTACAGCTACCTGCGAGGGTGGTTGAGGAAGGCACCTCCTGTGCATGCATGATGGAAATGGTGAACTGATGGTATTTTACCTGTTTTGGTTCCTAGTAATATTATACAATAAAAGATGTTTGTGTCACAAGTCCTTATTTCTCGTTCTCCGGTGGGTCGTGGGCGTTGTAGCGGTGGGGTGGCCAGTGGGCCACGGGCGGAGTTGGTGGAGTGCTACTGATAGGGTGAGGTGGGCAGATAATCCCGGTGAGTGTTGCGGAGGGGTATTAACAGCTAACCCTGTCCAATCCTGAAAATGGCCCCTGGGTTGATGCGCAAATGTTTTAGATTAGAGGCCTACCAGTTGTACGCTATCGCATGTCCTCCTTGTGGTATATAAAGCCCAAGATTTAAGGGGATACATCACTATGAATATGTATATATATGTGTGTGTGTGCGTGTGTGTGTGTGTGTAAGGTGGTATGAAAGCCAAATTGGGGGCGGGGGGGGTGCATAGCGTTGCGCGCCCACATTGTCCCCTCCTGAAGCCATATCCCCTATGATAGAGATTTATCCAAGATGACCGCCAGGTTACAGACTGAAACTTAAGTTTCAACCAAATGCAAAGAAGAAAAAAATGGGAGTTTTAGCCAATAATTCCTACCCATAATTCCCATTAACTGTAAAACTCTTGGCGGGGCACCGACAATAGAATTTTTGAAAGAAACTCCGCATTTATTATCTGATTCTCTGGTACGGCGTGATACAGGCTGTTGATAACAGGTGGAAGCTGTGCCATTCCGTTGCGACGGGTGCGTCTCCGTTGGACCACGGACTATGACATGTGTGAAAAGTGGGAAGCCATTCTGAACAATCTCTATATATCGTTTATTGTCCATTTACCTGATTTAATGGGGCCCTTTCGCTGTCTGCTCATTGATAGAGTCAAACAGTCTTCGACTCGAGACAGTAACTCAAATCAACTGACAGGATTTGTGATGATGTTACATGAATCAAAATAGCAGAACACTCAGACAAGACCATAAAACAAGAGCTTGACGAAAAATTGAAGATTACACCCAAAATACACCCAAATACACCCAAAATACACCCAAATACACCCAAAATATTAAAGAAGAAAAGTTATGGAAGTTCCAGAGAGAAGCCCGGTCATGTACTACATACACAGGGCCCAAAGTCCTACGAGCGACCTGAACAAAAGGCCCCCATAGTGAACGCGGGGACTGGGCGAGTTTCATCCTGCGTCAAGAGGCCGATGTCTCCACAAGAACCAGTTTCAATGTCAACATCAGTACGAGTGCAGAATCGGGCGTGGAAAAATAACTCTCGAAAATTCGAATATTATTTGAAATATGGGAAAAAATATGTATCTTCAACTGGAGAAACGTTAAAACTTAAACAGTCGAATATCTTTACAAATATATATTATTGCGCAGCATTGCGCATTGATTCGTCTGTTATTAGTAGTCTTCGAGTCCTGGGTATTTACGGTGCGTACCTTACAGGCGAGCACTTAGCGTTGTGTGATAAAGAGTAGCTTTCGTGCAGTATTGTTTTGACATTTGCTTTCTTCTTGCTGTTCGATGTACCGGCGCTTTGTAAAAAGTTTGTCCGTTCTCTTTCCGTGAATGACTTACAACGTGGGGCTCTACACCCCCACCCCGAACTATGCACGCAATAAAAGTGAGCCGAGTGATGAAGTGGTATGGAAGCTGTTGAGGTGTGTATGCTTGAGCACCCATGTTTAATTCGGGCCAATTTAGGCTTTTTTTGTGTAGCTCTGAAGACAGATTTTTTTTGCAACCGTACCCGCCCTTATGTTCAACAAATGTCCTGGCCTTAAGATAAGGGCGCAGATCCAAACGAATTGCTTGAATTGGGCACCGAGATGCACGAGAATCAAAGGCGAGAGCGCATCAAGGAGTTTTTTGTCAAAGGCAGTAATGGAATTCAAGCGAGGTGAAGCGGCCGAAATTTTAGTTTGAGAGGTTGGGTGACGCTAGTTTTGTATGTGTGCGTGTGTGTGTCCTGTTCTGCAAGATGAGGCGCTGTGTGGGTGAGGTGAGTGTGAGATAGGTAGGGAGGCGCCAGCGATCGACCCCGCTGAAGGTGCGGATTGTGAAAGACTAATCTGGGGATCGCGCCGTACCAACTGCCGAGGGTTGATGGGAAAGCACACAGCGTTTGGTCAAAAACGAAAGTCTAGGTCAATACCTGGTCGGAAGGAGATACGGCCCTAAATTTAGAGTGACATTTACGTTTTACGACCAAACAACTACTTCTAATATCTAAACACCAGTCGTCCAGGTTTACAGACCAAGATAGTCGTTTCACGCCGTGTTTTGCGCTGAATTATCATCGACGCCTTTCAAGTGCTAGTGTTGGGCCACTAGGGCGAGTGCACAAGCCTGGCTAGTGCCGTGTGTCTACTTTCCGCACTTCGAGATTGTGTTGTTGTTCGTTACTCTATTCGATCTCCAGCACAAAATAAAGCGTGTAGGTAGAACGACATGCAATAGCCTTTTTCCCCCACTGTCTAAAGTGTCTATTCCGTGAGCGGCAGTGCGGCTTGTTTTTTTTTGGGGTGTGTAATTTCTTCTTATATGCAGGCGGGAAAAAAATAATTAATCTATTGTAATAATAATATTCGACAATATAGTTCGGATATTTCGCGAAGCCATATTTTTAAGACCCTATATTTGAATTAATACTTTTCTGCGGGAGAATGGTTACCAGCCCTAGTGAAGAAGAAGACAACCAGATGACCTCTTGACCAGGTGCGACCCAGGATTAATTTTTAGAACACCCGCCATTAACCAACAGAGGAAGAAGAGTTTGGAGACGAGACCGCGGACGTGGACAAGAGAGGGGCAGGGGCAGAGGAAGAGGAGAACACGGAGGGGTAGGAGGAAGTGAGGAACCCAGAGCGACAAGGAGCAGAACCAGACACGGGCCGTAATTAACATATCTGGCAAGGTCCTGTCAGAGGAGAGTATTCAAGTTCTTTCCAAAGGACTATTGTTTGCTCCTACTCATTCAGCTTAACAATTTGATACTAGGATTGACCTCTTCCCATTCTACAGAAATCTACATCTGCAGACCTGCTACAAGCAAAATGCCACAGCCTCTGTAAACACCACGACCACAGGTCAGACAATCCCCCTAACTAGATAAGGACACTTGAATCTTTTCAAAAACAAAACAGCTAGTAAGCAAAACAACCTCCCCAAAAGAGAGCGAGAGAAGCACTGGATGCACTGTCTAAGCCAGGAATGACTCCCTAATTATTAAAAAAGACTGACCTTACGTGGTGGTGAGCATTGGGTTGTATGGGGCAAGGATATGTATGTAAAAGAGGAATTCCGTCAGCTGAACGACACAGACTTTTAGGGCACGCAAACCCCCCGCTATCGCCTTCAAAGACCGCCCTTACAGGAATGGCATAAGCGACCACTTGGAGCCATTTGAACAAACCTTAGAGTCGGAAAGCAAGAGATAATGGCTGGATTTCTGAATCTGAATCTATGTTTCTTTTCAATAAAAATCCCTGAATGGCATCATTCTATATGCTTCCCAAGATACATAAATGTGTTGATAATCCCCCAGGTAGACCGGTGATCTCAGGCAATGATGATCTCAGTCTCACTGAATCTATTTCTAGGTACAATGACTATTTCATCAAACCATTTTTACCTTCACTTCCAGCATATTTTCAAGGTACTACAGATGTGTTAAACAAAATTAAAGAACTAAGGAATATTGGGCATCTGATTTGCCACCCACAGACTTTTTACTTAAATTAACTGAATGGACTTTAACTAACAATATTTTCATTTTTCAGGGCAAGATTTTTAAGCAGACAAAAGGGTGTGCCATGTGGACCTCCTATGCAGGATTGTTCTTGGGTAAAAACTGGGAAAGAGGAATGTTTTTGGTGCTCAGACTAAAGGGGTGGACATGTAGGTACATCTGTCATAAGAATATCCTCCTGTATCGGGCCCATTTTATTCTGCTGACCGTGCTACTGTTTATGTTTGGTCAGAGGGTCTGAAAATGAGCTGGAAAAAAATGATCCTTGAGTTTTTAAACAATATCAGGCCTGCTCGAATATGTAAGTTATCCTTGGAGTACAGTAAAAGAGTCAATTAACCTTTCTTGACCTTACGGCCATTCACACACAAGATGAAGAAGGTAGCATTAACTCATAACCTCAGTTTAGCCGCACCGAAAAACGCCCACTGATCAGAAACACCATTCTAACATGGCAGATTAGTTTATCCTACACCTAAAAAATGGCTGAAAGACAATGGTACCCACCTGTGACAGTTCCAGGAAGGATTAGAAGGATTATGTGATCAAGACCAGGATTTTTTGAAAGACAAATCTGAGGAAATGCGATCAAGATTTTGATCGAAGCAAGGTTATAATAAGCTTAACGCCTCCTAGAAATGCATACCAGTAGCGCAAGGACAAACAGACGAGAAACCTCACTTGCTAAAAAGAACGGCGAAAGAGACGCAAAGACAGACTTGTGTTTTTTTGTCACAAGGTAGCACGCACACGAGCATTCAAATTAAAAAATAAAAACATTCAGAAGAAACTGGGGGTCTTATAGAAACCGATGATCAACTAAGAACAATATTTTCCGGCTGAGCCCCCCAGCCTCCACACCACGCGCCCAGGTGAGATTCTTTTAGAAGCATGCCCAATGGCTGCGCAAAGACAGATTGGTTCATACACAACAGCATCACCCTCTCCAGCCAGTAGCTACCAAACAAACATGTGTTGAACATCACGCTAGCGCCCAAAGTTGGCTAATAGGCGTGTCATCACTGTAACCACTGTACCAATGTAGTGCCAACTAAGACTTTCCAAGATGTGATTCTACAAAGACATTTCACAATTAACCACTTTTCATCAATTGCAAAAGCACCTTCATCATCTACAGATTGGAGTGTCCTGTGTGGCAAAGTGTTTCTATGTAGGCAGAACCAAAGCCGACGCCCTTGCGAAGATAGATTGAAAAAAAGAATAGATTGCAACACTTTAAATAAATGCCAAAATCTGCACAGTGCAACATCCGTACCAATTACCCAATGGCAAGACACTACACAGAATGCCATAATAATGACCCATCCACTCTACAGACCTGTGGAATAGATCACATTCCAGTCTCATTAAAGGTGACATATTAAACCCCTTCATACAGCAGTTAGAATTGGTTTATGGGCTATACAGAACATGTCCATGAAGTTATTCATTCAAAATCATCAGAACACCAAAGTCTCGCCAGCTTGAAATCTTTCAGTGTGCCGAGTCACCTTCTAAATTTGCGCCGGTTCTGCGTTCGGTCCCCTGGTCTAATGCCACGCCATGCCCGCGTCTTGGCATTGCCAAGCGCAGTGCCAAGATCAACAGCCAGGTTTGCCGTGAGAGAACGTGAGGCATAGGACCGACGCACAAATAATCCGGCAATGAGCTTTTCAAACTAGAATGTCAATTATATACGCAGCCATACGTGCTTGACCCCCTTGTCAGAACCGCGCAGACAAAACCGAAGCAAAGATGAAGAGGAGTAGCCACCATGATCCCACACGAATGCCGGTAAAACCAGTTTCTGAATGGTTAGAGTCAAGTTGTAACTTTCCTTTCCATCTCTCTGCATCGCCTGATCTCGGGCAATATTTCAGCAGGCAGGCTAGCCAGCTACTTTCTAGCAGAGTAAAAGTAGCATACTGTAGTACTAATCATCCTGTTAGAGATCATACTGACCAAACAATATGATTGCACCCCTCTGTATTTCTATTATCTTTAGTCTATGTAAACATTGAACAGTGTTTTGACTGGAAGGCTGAGCTACAGGGCGAGCTTCTTTTTGTTGTGTAGGCCGATTGCCATAGGCGCTACGAAGCTATCGTTTGAAAATGGTATGTAACCATTTCAGAAAAGACCAAATGAGCTTGTGTGGCCATTCCGTAAAGGCAACTTTAAAAATTATACAATGACTAATGGAACAGCTATAAAAAGGAGGACTTTAGGCATTTATAAACGGGTACTTGGTGCAAAAAGGAGATCACTTAGACCTGGTACAAAAGGCTGGAGGAAATTTGACATCATTAAACGTATCCCCCACGTGCGCTTTCATAGGTGCAGACAGGCGCCTGGCGGCGCGAGCAGGGGGGATCAGAAAGGGGCTTTTTGTCCGCGGGCCCTGGACTATAGGGAGGCGCCATAAGACCTGGGCCGCACCATGACCGTTGGGACCCTGCATTTAGACGGTCAGATGGCGTTCAGCAGTACTCCGGTCGGATGACTCAGCCATACCGCACGCACAGAGAGCAGAAAAATAGTGTTGATTTTAGGAAGAAAGAAATGCATTAGGTGTCTTGCATTCACGCCTCTGAGACAAGCTGCACGGTGACCCACAAAATTGACATTTCGACTTTTGCCTTACACTTGCCCTTCAATACCACCACCCCCACCAACGGCCACACTAACCGCCCCTATCCCACCTAATCACCAAAAGTAGGGAAGACAACGCCCCTGCTCTGCTCAGCAACATGATTTTTGTGGTTTGGTCTTCACCTCGTACGAACAAAGACACAGTCAATCCCTCATTAACTCGACTTAGTGGTCCTATGCGTGCGGCCGAGCCCATTATCGTCAACAACCCCCCTATCAGCACAAGTCTAGAGAGCGCTGAAAAGGAAAAGTCCCTACCTGTGCCGAAAAAGCCTATACTCTGCAGGATCCCAACCGAGCCTCTAATGTTCGTTCTCCTAACGCATAAATATTTTCCGTCGAAAAGACTCGGTGATGCAGTCAGGTACCTAGTAAAAGCAGCCTGTGGCAGGCAGATCCAAGGAGGTATAGACAAAGCGGCTAGTCTGTAGGTGAATTGTAGATTTTCATAACAAATTTGTTCACTTTTGAGTGTCCAAAAAAAAGTTTCTGATTTTTTTGGCAAGGTTGTTAATATGTAATAGGGTCCTACAGGTTTTCCACCAACAATCATACTGAGAGTCAAGTTTGGACAGCGCCCCTAAAAGCAGGCTAGAAGTGGCCGGGCGTGAATCCATGTACTTTCAAAATGGCCGCCCTGCTGAAAAGAAAACGGGTTTTAATCCTACCTTATTAGGTAGAGGTCAGGAGGGGAGGGGGAAGGGGGGGGGGGGGGGGGCTAAAATGTTTGTAAGGCTGGTGCAGGCTTTTTCCCCAGATTTCACTAAATAAATGGATATTGATTAGGTAAACACCATATCACTATTTGAGGGAGGTAATTTGTCTTGAAGACAAATAGACCTGGTCATTGCAATAGGTTTTTGCGTAATCTAGAAAACTTCGGTCCATATTATCAAATCAAGGTAAGCTGTGTTCAGAAGACGACTGGTCAATGAATGAATTTGGTAGGTGTGTTATTGCAGTCTCGCTCAATCTAAATCACAAAGCGCCAATTGAAGAATGAATCGAGTTTGCGTCGATGAGGTGCGCCAAGGCGCTAAAAGAATGACGTTAAAATACAAAGTCATTAATACAGGAACAATAAAAATACTGGCAGAAGAATCCCAGTAATATCTAAACGAACAAAAAATTACACCGTCCATTTACAGTTGTGGCTTGTTGTACTGGTGCAGCATTACAGTAAACTTGAAATAATCGACAGATGATTGGCTGTGCAAATTTTGGGCAGTTAATGTATCTAGTGACACCTACATGTACAATGTCTGAACAGCCGTGAATATGAAAGATAAACCAGTGTTTTTTAAGTGACGCGCACACAAATTATATGTAAATGACCTTGAAATAGTAACTTAAATAAGAATTATTGTGCCCATAACAACGAATTTAATTGAATGAAGATGGGAAACATTGGACTAGTATAGACAAGTTCAGCGTGAGAAAGACAAAAAGTGAAATAAGGCCAGTATTCCTCCACCTGATATGTAATCCACTGATGGGTTTTGAAAACGCACTTTTACATAAACAAACACCCAGTGACCAAAAAACAAAACTTATCAAGAAGTGTGAACGAGTTTTTCATGAATAAGCGAAATTTTCAGTAGGAATTGTTCACGTTTCTTGACAAGTTTTCTGGTCCCACTACTGGCTTCGTTCTCTCGGCGATGACTGGAGGTTAGGCCATTGAGGTCATGAAACTATATTCGCCACTACAACTGTTTCTCAGAAAAAATTCTTTGAGGAAGAGTGGCTATTGGGGGCTCAGTCGTTAGCGTCAATGAAATATTTAGGGGATGGCAGTGCTGTGTTTAGAAAGATGGATGGAGAGTTTAAAAACCGCGAATGACAGGGTTCAAATGGGAGTTGTTCGCCTGGTTGGCTCTAATTCATACAACTGCTCGGAGGGTGGGATACATAAAGAAAACAATGATTCGTACTATGGGGTTATCTACTACGGTCTTCCGCCCCTTCTAGGGCTAGCTCATAGAAGGCTGTGAAAGTCAACAAGCTGTAAATGTACTGATCAAAAGCTTGTTTTAGCCATTCCGCGCGATCGCCGGCCTTACATTTCCCCCCGAGAATACACATGTCTGTGCATATGCTGTGGACTTGTGCAGAGATTATTGATACCCATGTTTGTGGCTTGTCGACTGTCATTTGTGCAAGACGATTTGTGAGATAGAGTGGCATTGGCAGAAAATATGTAATTATTTGGACTACACAAGAGTAGTCTCATGTCTGACGTGCGAGGCACCTTCAGTGCCGCGGTGCAGCTGTTTCTGCATTGCTAACCTTCAGGCCTCTGTTCATGTCAAATACTTTGGTAACCAGATTGGTAGATCTTTTACCCAGGTTTCGGCAAAAAACTAAACGAAATACCCTTTCTTGGCCGTGAAAATGAGAATCGGCGTCCTTACGACACCAATTGAAAAACCTTTAAATTCACTGCTATCATATGATGTTGAACTCGCCCATGCATCATGCCAAACTTCCATTCAAAGTTTTCTTAGTTTAACAGCTCCCCGATAGAAGGGTTGTGACTTTACAGAGGTGCCACCATGTTGTTTGCGCAAATGACATTGGTCAGTTCCTATAGCTTCAGCGTTTTGGCATGAAGTAAAGCTGGGCTTTACAAACTGTGCGACTTTTGCCTCCGCTTTTTGTGCCCGCCTATTTGGCACTTCGCCGCAGGACGACCTTTTTGAGAGTCGCGGCCGATTTCGTTGCTGCATGTCGCAGTCAATGCGTTTGCGATCTCGCATCGTGCAGACTGTACCTGGGGTAATCGCCAAGCGTTTGTTGCCTCACAGGGCTCCACGGGGATGTGCCAATGCCGCAGGGTCACAAGAAAATCAAAACGGTTTGAAATTCTGTGTTGCGTTCGGCCTCGTTCGTAAATCTCACAGATTTAAAGCAGTGCTACGACCCTCGATGTGACACTGTCACATAGCACACCATCAATATGGGGCCGACCGTGTCTTGCGATTCCGCTGTTGAGTTGGCGACCGTCGATCTCCCCCCTCAGGTGGGGCGCATCTTCCCATTTCTCCCTCTGCAGAACTTGTTTAACTTGGCCTTTCAGCCCGCGTTTCGTACGATGGGAAAGCATTTCTGCTGTGTGAGGACGTTGATCGTGTAGTGTGGAGACTGAGGTCCTCGTGAGCTGTGAACTTTTAATAGCGTGAAACATTCCTAATGCGTGCATTGCATGTGACGCAGAATCTGTTAGACTACCCCACAGAGTGAAAAAAATAAAATATCGCACCAGTGTACTGGTATCTCTTTCGCCTTACACACAGCAACTGCACTAGCCAACACTAAAAGCTCAGCTCTCTAAAGCCAAACAGCAATTTGCAACTTCAAGTCAAGTCAATGAACCTTCATTGTCAAAATCTATGTATACCAGGGTTAACACAGAAGTGCCTATCCTCCTTTGAACAGGGTGATAGTGTACAATTTCCATGGATGGGCTTGCGAAGAGTGATCTGAGTGCATCTTTTCTGCTTGTCACAGGCAACCAGCCTCGTGTATATTGGCCTATTTTTGTCTCTTAGATTAGAACAACTGCTTCATTACCAGAAAAAAAAAAAAAAATGGAGAGACTGCTGGTCATTATGAATCTCCATGGACACGCCTGTAGAAAGGTGGTTGAGTGGGCAAGATGTGGGCACGTTGGCTCTTCTCATCCTCCGTCCGGAATTGATTTATGGCTGCGCCTTTTTGACCAAGGCTGTGGTGTTGGTAGTCGAATGTGAGGTGCATTTGTTGATGTTCACGGAAATGTGTATCCCAGGAACATTGTGCTTTTTGCATGCCTCCCACAGCAAAAAAAAACTTTCCATTGGAGGAGAATGGGATGGGTGGTTTTCCTGAAGTAATCCGTATTTTCTTTCTCTGAGTCACGTTGTATCTGATT
>NW_026945716.1:5000-7500 GCF_034702125.1 Engraulis encrasicolus
ATTCGAAGCATTCCACATACAAACGGTGTACACAAAAAGTCTACATGCACAGGTCAGGAGTCCATCTCTTCAGAGTTCAAAACCAGTACTACAGCCCTAGTGGCTGTGTTCCCACAGCTCTATGATAGTCTACCATTAGAAGAGTGGCAAAGCTCCCACTGGTGAATGTCCGCACATAGTTTTGACTTTTTTATCCTGCACATGCGTCTTGGATGTGCGCACCACAACTTTACCTGAAAGCTCCCACTGGGGAAAAGCCTTTTCCAAACTGTCGATACCGAATTCCTTTTGCCTAACGAAAGAATGCTAACGTTTGGCCAGACTAAAACTATCCATATCCCTTATCCCATATAACTTGTTGGTATTTTTCTTATTTTATGTTTTCTTGTTATTATTATTAAAAAGCCATTAAGATAACTAAGACTGTGGAGACATACAGTAGATCTGTGAGAACATAGGGCTATGAGAACATAGGGCTGACTCCCTTATCCTATACCCAGGGCCGGCCCAAGGCATAAGCGAACTAAGCAGTGGCTTAGGGCCCCCAAGACACCAGGGACCCCCTGTGAGCAGCAAAGATCAAGGAAGGCTACAGTTTGTTACACACACTGTGTATCCTATAGCAGTGGTTGCCAACTTTTCTTCTGTAGGGCTCCATATTTTTTCCTATTGTATTATTAAGTATCTGATGCTGAGTAGGAGGTGGTATAAAGGGCCCCCGAATTAATGTTTGCCTAGGGCCCCATAAAGGCTTGGGCTGACCCCCTTATCTTCTACCCTAGCAGGGCTATACAGTAGAAAGCTCTCCTCTCAAACTGGTCCTGTGATGGCATGAGACAACAGCTCTATTAGTGTGGCCATGACCTAATTTAATAGCCATGTGGCCATGTGGTGGGCTAAGGATGCCGCTTACATGCTCCAGTGACCCAGACTGGGATAAGGCGGCCGGCAAGATGGCCTCCCAGTAGGAAGAAGGGTGTGTGTGTGTGTGTGTGTGTGTGTGTGTGTGTGTGTGTGTGTGTGTGTGTGTGTGTGTGTGTGTGTGTGTGTGTGTGTGTGTGTGTGTGTGTGTGTGTGTGTGTGTGTGTGTGTGTGTGCGTGTGCGTGTGCGTGTGCGTGTGCGTGTGCGTGTGTGTGTAAGGCAGCAAGGCAAGATGGTAGCAGGCAAGATGGCCTCCCAGTAGGAGGAAGAACAGGCCTCCTGGAGAACAGACTGACTGTACAATGCCAGACTGGTGTGGTGTAGGGATGTTGCAGTGTGTGTGTGTGTGTGTGTGTGTGTGTGTGTGTGTGTGTGTGTGTGTGTGTGTGTGTGTGTGTGTGTGTGTGTGTGTGTGTGTGTGTGTGTGTGTGTGTGTGTGTGTGTGTGTGTGTGTGTGTGTGCGTGCGTGCGTGTGTGTGTGGAGGAGGCAGTTGGGCCGATAGGTAGGAAGGAAAGCGATATAGATAATGGTGATTATGTCGAAGTGTGTGTGTGTGTGTGAGAGAGAGAGAGAGAGAGAAAGAGAGAGAGAGAGAGAGAGAGAGAGAGAGAGAGAGAGAGAGAGAGAGAGAGAGAGAGAGAGAGAGAGAGAGAGAGTGTGTGCGTGCGTGCGTGCGTGCGTGCGTGCGTGCGTGCGTGCGTGCGTTCGTGCATGCGTGCGTGCGTGTGTGTGTGTGTGTGGAGTGGGCCAGGGGTGAATGGAAACAACTCATGCAAGAGAGTAGAGAAAGGGCCCATTCAGAAAAACATATCAGCGTACATACCGTAGGTTTCTCAGCAAGGCCACACAGTAAATTTGCCAGTGTTAATTTTGCAGTGTTAAGGCTTATTAACACTATTGGAGTAATTCCAACACCAAATGGAGTGAGATGCTCTCCAGTGTCAGTGACAAATGAAGTTGTTAAATTGTGTGGAGTTAGAAGTACTCCAGAGAGCCCCCGCCTCCTCGAGGTGATGGAGTTTGTCTGCGCCATTGTATGCCCTAGTAACAGAGAACGTAAAGAGAACGTTTGACTTTTGGTTCTCTAAAGGTTGGGGTTATTACCAAACCAAAATCTACCACTTAGAAACGTTCCCTTTGGTTACAGTAAAAAACCAAGCAACCATTGGTTCCGGTTCGGTTCTGGATACGTTTCGGATACGTCATTTTTGGTTCTGTTTCGGTTCTCACAGGGTTGCCAGGAAAGTTTAATTTAACTTCCCAGAACGATATATGTGTGGTTCCCATTCCATTCCCTCGCCGTTCTCTCACCGTATCTTAATTGCTTTTCATGTTTGTTCCCTCATCGTTCTCATATGGTTCCCATAACCTTGATGGTTACATTATAGGTCTGGTCACGTCTGGTTCCCTAGACGTGCTCCTGATGTTCCCCCAACTTTGTTTATACTGTGTTGTTCAGAGCATAAGCAATGATGACTGTCCACCCGATTAAATCATAAACGTCTACATATTTCCTCGAGATTTAATCATGTACACAATCTTTTTTTTATTATTCCATTTCATTCATTTAACTCAAC
>NW_026945716.1:15000-20000 GCF_034702125.1 Engraulis encrasicolus
ATATGCACACACGCACGCGCGTGCATTCATGCCGGTACGTACTCATGGACGCACACACACACACACACACACACACACACACACACACACACACACACACACACACACACACACACACACACACACACACACACACACACACACCACACACACACACACACACACACACACACACACTCACACACACACGCACACACACACACACACACACACACACACACACACACACACACACACACACACACACACACACACACACACACACACACACACACAACCTCCCATCTTTTCTGTTCCATGCCAGCCTAGCGCAAGACTTCATCTCTTCTCCCAATACTACGTGTTGCTCTTCTTCATCAGAGCATAGTCTGAAGTGAGGATCCAGACTTTAAAGTTACAAGTCTTTAAAGTAATCATGACAAAAAACATCTCCATTTTCCATCCATCCATTTTGAAGAGTTACTAGTGTGCTTACAGTGAATGCTCAGCCTATCCACATACTGTTTGGGGATTTTTTTTTGTAGCTTTTTTTCAGCCAATAGGTGATGATGATGATGATGCATGGGCCAAGTTCCTGAGTGATGTTGCCGGGCAACAGCGTGATAGGGCCGCAATGTTCTGAGTGAGTGCTCGTGACAGCAGGGGGGCCTAGTGATTTATGTTCTCCTGATAGGACTACTTTGACTGCTATCAGAGGGCCCCTTACTGCACGAGTTAGCAACACAGCTTGTTAAAATTGCTCAAATAGTTGCAATAATTTTTAGTCAGACCGTTTCCGTTCAGACCTTTAGCTTGACATGTACGCTAATTTAATGCCCAAGTTGTGCTTTTTAGCAGTTTTTACCAACTAATTTCTCAGAAAGGTCTGTTTTCACTTGTGTATTTACTGTCTTTCTTCAAATGGCACTGTTTTGCTAATGAGAAGAAGTGTAAGTGTGACTTGTGAAGCTAACAGCAGACCGAGTTCTTTCCTGAAATGAATACACTTCCGTCTATTTCTTAGCATGTCAATGTGTTGTGCCATCTGCTCTGCAACATAAGGGAAGCAAGGCACCTTAACAAGCAAACTTCCACAGTTTGACTGCTGAACTGAACATTATGAGGACTTGTAGCATTACTATTATTGTAATAGTAGTAGTAGCAGCAGCAGTAGTAGTAGTAACAGTAGTTTTTTTCATCGTCAACATTCAACTTACTTTGTTGTGTGCCAGTAATAGTTGTGTGCCAGAATCTGTAGCATTCTATCTTCCATGTTCAAGCAGAGGCATGTGGTCTTGAGGTGTGGCATTGTTGTTTCTTGGAGAAATCTAGGTTTAGCGTCGGTTCTGGCAAGCCATAGAATTCAAGAGTTTGCTGCTTATCATTTCTCAAGTGCGTTAGATCAGCTGATCAACTGTACTCGAGTCTCATTGGTCGGTTTCAAATTTGGCGACTTCTTGGCTGCTCTTTTCTTCGCAACACACCTTTTCGTGTATGGCATGACATGGGCCATTCTTTTTCATGTTGCTTGCTCTGTTCATTAGGGAATTATTTGCTCCCTTAATCTTGAATTGAGCGTGCATTCCCAACACTTCTGCTATTCCCTGGATCTTTGTTTTCCTTGGTCCACATGGAAAACCAGGGGTCTCCTCTGAACAGAGCCATACCGTGGCACTAAATCCAATTCATAACTGTTCAATAAAGAAATTGCATTCAGAATTTGAACTTGACGCAATGGCCAGGACCTGACAAAACTCATCTTGCATCTGGGTGGTATCAGTTGCATAAGCATACTATGGTGTGGAATGGTGTGGTTGGCCAGTGGTGTTGTGTGATTCATAAGCTCACTTCACGTATCTTCCAGATCCGTCTCCTGAGGCGTGCTATATGTTTTTTTTACGTATGCATGTTTCATTGTACATGTTCTACCATCTGCGGTAGTATCAGTTGCATAAGTGTATGGTGTGGAGAGGTGGGGTGGTCTTATACAGTTCCAGCTGTGTTTATACACCCTTTAATTGTATACGTTGTAAACCCTTCACTTCGTGTATACGCTGTATCTCGCAGTACCAGCTCCAGAAGCATGCAGTTGCGGTATATAGAGGTGTGGTCGGCCAGTGGTGTTGTGTGATTCATAAGCTCACTTCATGTTTAAAGTATGCTGTATCTCGCGTATCTTCCAGTACCGTCTCCTGAAGCACTCTATGTGTTTTTTCACTTACAGTATGTGTTTAAAAGCTGATCTTATGAGCGTTAGTGACCCCATGGTTTTGCCAGAGGTTTGCGCTCTGTATTTGTTGTTTCTTGCAGCACCGCAGAGAGCTTTTGTGTTGTTACGAGTAATATTGTGTGATTATAATATAATGTATAATGAAAGTCATCTTTTACATTACATTGCACTTAGTGGACGCTTTTCATTTATTCAAAGTGACTTACAATAACTATTTGTCAGGGTATTGGATACAATCCCTGGACCAATGGGGGGTTAGGTGCCTTGCTCAAGGGCACTTCAGCCATGGATTGAGATGTATGGAGATGTCAGGGGGGATTCGAACCTGCAATTCCTAGATTGAAAGACCCACTCTCTAACCACTAGGCCACGGCTGCCGACAGCTGCCTAGTTCATCTTATGTGTAACGTTTCTTCTAACGTTTTGTGTGTGTTGCAGTACCACCTCCTGAAGCATGCAGTGTGGTGTGGCGTGGAGTTGCCCTTTTCTATAAACTCACTTTATGTGTAACATGTGTTGTATCTTTGTGTGTCCTGCAGTACCACCTCCTGAAGTATGCAGTGTGGCGTGGCATGGTGTGGTTATGGTTTATAAACACATCTTTTGTGTAGTGCATATTGTATCTTACTTCATATAGGGCCTAACATGCGTGTTGTATCTTTGTGTATGTTGCAGTACCATCTCTTGAAGTATGCTGTGTGTGGCATGGTGTAGTGTGGCTATGGTTTATATGTGTAGTTCATGTTGAATCTTACTTCATATAGGTAACATCTGTTGTATCTTTTTAGCAGTACCACCTCCTGAAGCATGCGGTGTGGTGCGGCGTGGCGCTGCACTTTTTTTTAATAAACTCACTTACATTACTGTACATTACATTGCACTTAGCTGACGCTTTCATTTATTCAAAGCGACGTTATGTGTAACGTTTATCATATCTTTTTGTGTGTGTTGCAGTACCAGCTCCTGAAGCATGCGGTGTGGCGCGGCGTGGCACTGCAGTGGCAGACGTGGTGTATCCTGCTGTCGGCGTCCAGTGCGCTGGCGCTCCTCCTCTACCTCGTCTTCCTCCTGCTCACCGCCTTCCCGGACCCCGCGCCGCACACTGTGTACCGCGTGGCCTCCATAGGCTTCGGGCTGCTGTCCCTCATCTTCCTCGTCAAGTGAGTACACATGCACGTACACGCACACACAAACATGCAAATGCAGGTTTGCATGCACACAGACACACAGACAGACACACAGACACACACACACAGACACACACAGAAACACACAGTTACACAGGTTCGCACACACACACACACACACACACACACACACACACACACACACACACACACACACACACACACACACACACACACACACACACACACACACACACACACACACACACACACACACACACACACACACACACACACACACAAACACACACACAGAATAGAGCTAAGGGAGACAAACATGGAGGGTGAGGAGGAGGATGACGTGGATACAGGAAAGGAGGAGAGAGACAGAACCATGGCGGGTAAGGAATGGATGGCTTGGAGACACAAAGAAGGACAAGAAGTCAGTGAGACATGGAGGTGCTGAAACATAAAAGGATGAGGAAGAGGTCAGAGGCAGGTAAACATGGAAGGGAGGGTGAGGATGATGGTGTGAATACAGTAAAGGAGGAAATACATCGAACCATGGAGGGTGAGGAATGGATGGCTTGGATACAGAAAGAAGGCCAAGAAGTTAGTGAAACATGGAGGGGGTAAGGAACATGGAAGAGTGCAGAGGCAGAAAAACATGGAGGATGGGTGAATATGATGCTGTGGATACAGGAAAGCAGGAGAGAGACAGAACCATGGCAGGGTGAGGAATGGATGGCTTGGATGGAGAAAGAGGGCCAAGTTAGTGAAGTATTGAGGGGTTGAAACATGGAAGAGGGTTTAGGCAGAAAAACATGGAGGATGGGGATGAGGATGATGGTGTGAATACAGTAAAGGAGGAGAGAGACACAGAACTATGGAATGGATGAGGAATGGATGGCTTGGAGAACAGAAAGAAGGGCCAAGTTAGTGAAACATGGAGGGGATGAAACACGGATGGAAGGACAGAGAGAGAGGGCAGAGGCAGAAAAACATGGAGGGTGTTTGAGGATGATGACTTGGCTTGGAGACAGAGAGGGAGGAGCGCGGCGTTGGAAATTAATTAAGGAACTAACTAACGGAGGGGTCACTGGAAGCTGTGCACATCTGCAGCGCTCTAATTGCAAACCGTGACAATATTGTATGTGACAATCTCTGCACTAACTAGGAACACATACACACATGTGCACACATGCACACACACACACACACACACACACACACACACACACACACACACACACACACACACACACACACACACACACACACACACACACACACACACACACACACACACACACACACACACACACACACACACACACACACACACACACACACACACACTCTCTGTTGCCCACAGACACAGTATGCACCGAGCCCACACACAACATAAATACACACACATGCGCACACAAGGACGCATGCACAAACGCAC
Source organism: Engraulis encrasicolus (assembly GCF_034702125.1). Classification (NCBI taxonomy): domain Eukaryota; kingdom Metazoa; phylum Chordata; class Actinopteri; order Clupeiformes; family Engraulidae; genus Engraulis; species Engraulis encrasicolus. The sequence goes on from NW_026945716.1 coordinate 19,787, forward strand.
GCACGCACAAACACACACACACACACATACACACACGCACACACGCACTCACACACACACACACACACACACACACACACAGACACACAGACACACATACACACACACACACACAGACACACATACACACACACACAAACACACAACACACACGCACACACGCACACACACACACACACACACACACACACACACACACACACACACACACACA
>NW_026945716.1:27500-32500 GCF_034702125.1 Engraulis encrasicolus
AGAAAAGGGCTCTGAGCTCACAGGAGCTGGCTTGGAGCTTGGATGCAAAAAATGAATGTTTATTTTTCTAGTTTCAAGTTAAAAGCATCTAGCCAATCTTATATTAAAGGAACAGTCCACCAGGTTTCAATTATAAAGTGTGATCTTCTCTGACCCGAGAGGAGTTCCTCCCGACCTGCATCGTCTTCGGACGCACCCCCAGTCAGCAACGCGCGGCCTAAACTCTTCAGCATTAGCTTGGCTCAGCTTTGCCTACGGACAGCATTCGGTGCCTTTAGTTAGAAGTGACCAAATTGTTCCACGTGTTCCCTATTTAAACATCCCTGCATGACTAGTAAACCGACCCAAAGGTTGTTGCACAAAATGAAACGTGGCGATTTCCTACCTAGATAAAGAAAGGGCACTGTAATGACAGGCGTAGTAACACATTCGCACTTCGACTTTAATGCATTAATTGATACCTTCACTCAATCTCCTCTCGCACGAAGGGAGAGGGGGAGGGGGGAAGGGGGGACTGTCAACCGTGTTACTCAACTGTGTTACGGTCAACAGTGCAGGGGAACAAGTCGGCACTTTTTTAGGAGAAAAAACAGAGCAGACAAACCCATATCCCTAGAACACAAATTATTTTGTTTGTTTGTCTGTCAATATGGAGATAAATTGGCAAAAACATACTCCTCCTCAACTGTCATCAGTGTTGCCAGATTGGGCTGGTTCCCGCCCTATTGGGCTGCTTAGGATGGCCGTGTGCGGGTAAAAATGGCATCTATCAGAAAAACCTGCCCACTTTTTGCCATAGAAATCAATAGAATTGGGCGGGATTTTGTGCTTCTAGGCGGATTTTTTGGGCTGGAAATCATCAGCCTCATCTGGCAACCCTGACTGTCATCGCTAATTGAAACACCATTGACGGTAACACGGTTGACATTTCAGCCATTTTTATGGTGTTGTGCTAACTGAGGACCTCAGAAGTTCCACCACAACACCTTAATCAATTCATGTATCTGTATGCTTTATCTGTGTTTTTCTACATGTGATTTCTAATTCAGATTCTTATGAATATGTTGATAACACAGTTGACAGGCAATTTTTCCCGCTATGAGAACATGAAAAAGAATGGATTAAATTATGGAAGGATGGAGCTCAAAATTTACCAAAAAGTCTTCCCATATCCTGCTAAAGAGGTTATGACATCACGTGATGTTATTCGTATGGCCTAAGACCAAACCATTACTGATTTATGGAGAGGGTTTCAGACTGTGACACGGTTAACACAGTGTTCGTGGACACACACAAAATGGCAAATTTCATGTATAATGGAAAGGACAGTGGTCTTTCTGACAGTTGTGTCATATTGTGATGATTACAGTGAATCAACATTTGCAATGGTCCTGGGCAAAACAAGTTTCTTTACATGCTAATATGAAGACTGAATCTGACATTTGAAAAACAGGACGGCATGAAAACGCCCAAAACTGGTTACCTAGCAACGGGGACGCTGGCGAGTCTTGCGCCGCTCCGCCTAGGGTATTGTTTATTTTTATTAAGTTTTTAAGGAAGTGATAGATTTTACTCGTTCAATCATTCTTTTTTTTATTTTTGACATATTTTTCTATTATAATCTGCAAGTTTTAGACGTTTTAACGTCTGCTCGTCATCCAAAAAGGCTGCTCTGCTCTGTCGTGAGTTTTCCCAGATGTTGTCTCCGGTTTTACCCGGTTGAGCCTTTTACTTTTTTAACCAACCCTGGAACTTTAGAACCTGCTTTTATGACTGTCGCGGTTCACAATGCGGTTGGACAAGTACTTTATCTGGTCTTTACTCGCCTGGATTGTACTGTGCCTCCTCTACCATCCTGCTTCTGGTCTGCTCCAATACTCTGCTGCTGAGCTCCTTCGGTTACGTGGCTACCTGGCTGTCCCTCCACCTCCAACGCTACACCTGCATTCGGACATCGCCCTTCTGCCTCGACGGAGATACACACATCGGGGATCTCGTCGGACCTTCAACTTCGATGACTCCACAGCCATAAAATCCATCCGGTCCACCACTCGTCGACCCCGCAGACTCTCCGGGCGTACTGTCAACCTCAATGTACTAGTCACACCGGCTAGGTCAACAGATAACGCCGCCGCATCAGTTAAACAGGACACCACAGTTAACTTCGGTCTGCTCAACATCCGCTCACTCACGAACAAAGGCCATCTCATTCGTGATCTCCTCACCGACCGTAAGTTTGACTTTCTGTGTTTAACTGAGACTTGGCAACAACCTGGCGATTTCTCCCAACTTAATGACTGTACTCCTGATGGCTGTGTTTACATCTCTCAACCCCGTGGCTCCGGTCGTGGTGGGGGTCTCGCGATAATTCACCGCGAGACTTGGAAAGTCCAGCCCCTGTCTGTGCCCTCTTTCAGCTCACTGGAGTGCATTGCCTGCAAACTGCCCGGACCCATCCCCACCATAATCGCTTCCCTTTACCGCCCTCCTAAGCCACACAAAGAATTTTTAAACGAATTTGGCTCTCTTCTCACTCACCTCTCCACCCTCTCTCCTAATATAATTCTCCTTGGAGACTTCAATATCCATTTTGACAATTCCCATCACTCCCTTACTTGTGACTTTTCTTCTTGCCTAGATAGTTTTGGTTTCCAGCAATTCATTGATTTCCCCACCCATACTAAAGGACATACATTGGACTTAATCTGTTGCTCTGGTCTCTCCCCCCTCCAACTGCTCAGCTGATGACCTCCACATATCTGACCACTTCCTTGTCTCCTTTAATGTCACTCTCCACCTCTCCATCATCAAGACCCCTCGCCTTATCTCGTTCCGTAATATTAAGGACATTAACATTGATTCCCTTTCTACCTCTATTGAAACCATTCTGATTTCTAATAATCTCTCCTCCCCTGATGAACTAGTCACTCTGTATAACAATGGTCTTCACAATGTCCTCAATTGTTTTGCTCCTGTTAAAACTCGGTCTGTCACCTTTTCTCAAACTGCCCCCTGGTACACCCCTCAACTCCGGACCATGAAATCCAAAGGCAGACAACTTGAGCGCCTGTGCAAGAAAACTGGTCTCACTGTTCACAAAGAAATGTACCAAGCTCATATATCACTCTACAAGGACTGCATCTCTCAAACTAAGTCTGATTACTACTCCACTCTAATCTATGCCAATGAAGGCAACTCCAAAACCCTGTTCTCTGTGCTTAACAACATCCTTAAACCACCTGACTCTCTCCCTGCTCATATGTACTCAGTTGAGACTTGCAATTCATTACTGGACTTTTTTAATGAAAAAATCCATAAGATCCACCAACATCTTATCTGCAACCCCTCTTTTCCCTCCCCCGCTGATCTCTTCCCCCTTCACCAGTTATTTTCTAGTTTTCATCTCCCGGACTCCTCTGAAATATCTGACCTCATCTCCAAATCCACGCCCTCCACCTGTCAGCTTGATCCCCTCCCCACAACCCTTGTCAAATCCTGCCTCCCCTCTCTCCTCCCATTCATCTCTGCCATCATCCACTCCTCACTCTCCACTGGTACTGTACCCTCTCTGTTCAAAGTTGCTGCTGTCACCCCTATACTAAAAAAAACTGTCTCTGATCCCTCTCCGCCCAATCGCCAAATTTCCCTTCATCTCCAGAATTGTAGAAAAAATTGTAGCTTCTCTCAACTTCATTCCCATCTACCTCATAACTCCCTCTATGAGCACTTCCCGTCTGGTTTTCGCCCCCGACATAGCACAGAAACAGCCCTAGTTAAAATCACTAATGACCTGCTCATGGCTGCTGACTCTGGCCTACTCTCTATTGTCATTCTCCTTGACCTCAGTGCAGCCTTTGACACCATCTCGCATTCCATCCTTCTCCACAGACTCTCCTCAATTGGCATAAGTAACACACCCCTTGACTGGTTCCATTCTTATCTCTCAGGCCGTTCTCAATTTATTCAAATGAAGTCTTTTAAATCCAAGCCCTCCCCTGTCACCTCTGGTGTGCCTCAAGGTTCTGTTCTGGGGCCCCTCCTCTTCATCACCTACCTCCTTCCCCTTGGTAATATCTTCCGCAAATTCAATATTAATTTCCATTGCTATGCTGATGACACCCAGCTCTATTTATCTGGCAAACCCTCTGACACTCTCCCTCCCCCCTCCCTCACCACCTGTCTTTCTGAAATCAAATCCTGGTTCACCTCAAATTTTTTGAAACTGAATTCGAACAAAACTGAAGTCCTACTTATAGGCACCAAATCCACCTTATCCAAAGCAAATAGTTTCTCTCTTCTCAATTGATAGCTCTCCTGTCTCCCCCTCCCCTCAAGTTAAGAGTTTGGGTGTCATGCTTGATGGCTCTCTATCCTTCCTCTCCCACATTAACAACATCATAACACGGTCTGCTTATTTCCACCTACGCAACATTAACCGTCTCCGCCCCTCTCTCACCTCCCATTCTACCTCCATCCTTATACACAGTCTTGTCACCTCTCGCATTGATTACTGTAATTCTCTCCTCTTTGGTCTCCCTCAAAAATCTCTCCACAAGCTCCAACTGGTCCAGAACTCAGCTGCCCGCATCATAACTAAAACCCCTTCCTGTCACCATATTACCCCTGCACTCCAACATCTCCACTGGCTCCCTATCAAATTTAGAATTCACTTTAAAATACTTCTCCACACCTTCAAGGCTATCCACAATCTTGCCCCTCCTTATCTATCTAATCTTATTCATATTGCTATTCCCTCCCGCCCCCTCCGTTCCTCTTCCTCCATTCTCCTCTCTGTCCCTTCTGCCCGTCTCAGCACCATGGGGAACAGAGCTTTCAGTTGCTCTGCACCTCAGCTGTGGAATGCGCTTCCCCCTGACATCCGCAACATTGAGTCTTTACCCCTGTTCAAATCAAGACTTAAAACTCATCTATTTCAATTAGCCTATTCTTTATGATTCTTTAACTGTATTTTGTTTTATTTTTTCATTTATTTTCTATAT
>NW_026945717.1:0-37543 GCF_034702125.1 Engraulis encrasicolus
CGGAAAGCTGAAAATATAGTGTTAGCAGGTCCATCCGGGTAACACATGTCACATACGATACGGAAAAGTTCAAAGCCTGGTATGAACACAGAGGTTTGCAAATACGTACTTTAGTTCCAAACGTAACAGGCTCAGGAATAGGCACCTGCAAATGATATGTTGAAGTTCTTCACACAAGTATATCAACTCACAGGCTCCCTGAAGAAGTTTTCTGTGCACTGATATAAAGATTCACCTATTACCTGGTGACACCTGGGCCTGGCTATTGATAGTTTTTGCTGTGCCCAGGGCAAAGTCATGTGAAAGCCCCGCCTTATCCAATACATAGCCTACAATGTAATGAGGACCCAATTTTGGTCCTACATCTCCCTGGGCCCGGGACAACTGATCCCTTTGTCCCTTTCGGCTTCCCTGCCTGGTGATATTCAGGTGTAGTAGAGTGACATGAGGACTCAGCTGTTTCCTGGTGAAGTTGGTTGGACAGGTAAATCCGACTCATCTGTTACCTAGTGAAGTTGGGAGGAGGAGTGATTACTAACTCACCTGTTCTCTGGTGAAGTTCTTCTCTGTGCTGAGCAGGTATGGCGTGATGAAGGGTTCGCCAGGTTTCAGCTGCACCATGAAGCCGTAGAAGCACAGGAAGATCACCGACCACTTCCACGCCTGCTCGGCCGGTGCAGGCTTGACCTCCTGAGCCTCGAGGTCATCATTCGACTTGCCAGACGCCGCTCCCAACTCCAAGCCCTCCCCAACCTCGGGCGAGGACGACTGGGTCTCCTGGAGATCGGGCGGGTGTCCATTTCCCTCCTTTGCCAGAGACTCTCTGCTAGTTCTCACCTCATCTCCACCTGCCAGGCTGTCCACCATCTTATATCAGGCCAACAGACAAACGCACCGGTCCAAACTATGACTGTCTGCTGCTGTGTACAGTGGGCACAATGCATGGACCCAAGGGGATTCAAATACAAATAATTGTGTCACTTATCTATGCTAATGATGACGTTGACGAATTTTCTGTCCTTCCTTCGGAGTGAGTGTTACTGTAATGGCAGATCATCCTTTGAGCAGATGGTGATGTTGTTGGTGGCGGTTATTGTGAACTGGCGTGTTAAACATTGTTGGCCGTTATGAAGAAGCTTTCATAACCGGATGAAAAAACAGGGGTGTCACTGTAGAAATGGAACATGTTGTTGTGCACGACGGACCACCTCCCCTTTGCTCCACTTCGGGGAAACAACACGGTCAGTGACTGAACTGGAGCGGCAGGAAATTTGCACCTGCAAGACAGAAAGGCAGCACTTTTTTACCAAGCAGGGATCGCAACTATACAGATCAACAATAAATCGTTAATGTCAGCAACGTAAACTCGGTAGAAAAACTGTGCAAAACAACACACCATTGCTTGAACATATCTGTCACATAACGTTTTCCTACGCTCCCATTCACTTACGACAAAAAAGCAGGGCTAGGTTACTGTCAAACTGCGGCGTTCACTTCAGTTTATGACAGCTCGCTTTCGGCAACATGGGAAGCTGGCTACGTTTCCAAACTGCTGACAGCTCACATAACTTTCACATAACACAGCAGGTCATGTGAAAAACAGCTGCAAAGTGCAATCTTTTAACTGCCCGTTTAACGACCAGTAGCCTTCACATCTGTAACTTGGTAGATTACGCACGTGGCTATGAACAGTAAAACTGCGCAGTCTGAAGAACTCACAACTAGAATTCTAGCTACCCAATGTACAAGCGAAAGGGATAAGCCGATGCAACACGATGTGGTAATGACACGCCAAACACCATTGTTCTGTTACCGCACTGAACAACAACAACAACATTGCTTTGGTTCTCACTAGTTTTAATCTTACAAGTTTGTTTTCGAACATGCACAGGGCTAGGGACTCAGATTAAACACCATTGCTAGATGTATTTTGTACAATTTTCACCAGCATTCAGAACTGAAAAAACGTAGTTAATGCCTCACCTGCGGGTTTGAACAGTCTTTCAGCGTAGATCCAACAACAATCAGACGCCTGTCTGGTCTATGTAATCACGCTCCTGCTTGCACACTATCTGCGAAGAAACAACTTTGTATGAGGCAAGTTGGCAACTCTATGCTGTTTTATAATATCGCCACCTTGCGGATTGGATGTGAAACTAATGTAAAATCGATTTCCCTCAGCTGAAAGTGGATAATTTATTTTCTAAGCCTATCTTAAATGATCGGGTTATGCAAATCAGTCAAGCCCCTGATGGCCTACACAGGTTCAAAGGTGAGTTTATCCAACGGACGGTTCTCGCGTGGAATGTCTTGATTGAGAAGTAGGCCTACCTGGGCTGGACGTCCTGCTAAGGGACACTGTGTGAGATTTTTAGTTTTTTATATCCAGAATTCATGCTGCCCATTCACTAATGTTACCTTTTTCATGAATACTTACCACCACCATCAAATTCCAAGTATTCATTATAACTGGAAAAATTGCATTTTTCATACATGAAAAGGGGGGATCTTCTCCATGGTCCGCCATTTTGAATTTCCAAAAATAGCCATAGGCATAGCTGCAAAAATGACCCTACTTGGACCACACTAGAAAATATTTGTTTATTATTACTTAGAAAACTTTCATGTAATATCAAATTTGGTGATAGCCAACCTCAATGAGCAGCATAGTTGCAGTAGGCCTACCTTTTTTGACCATTTCCTGCACAGTGTCTAACCTAACTTCAACTCAAGATGTTTGGTTATGGCAACTGAAATAAATCGTAGGCCTACACAGCCCCCTTTTACATGAAAAAACACCAAAGCAACAGAAAAAACACCCCTAAACCTAACCTAACCTGTCATTAATGCAATGTTTCCAAGTTTTACAATTGTGCCCTACCCAAACAACGTGATCTCGAATGAATTGCGTCTCATTTATCACGCAAACCAAAACCAAAATTGCGTCGATATAACGACGCATTCTCTTTTGTGTCACACATGCGCAGTAGCCAGCACTATCTTTTAAGGCCAGGAGGCTTTATTGTTAGCCTATTTATAACAAAAACAAAACGTTATTCACGTTGCTTAACGTAACGACTCATTATAAATATGCTGTTAAGTCCCCACAAACTAATACTGAGCTCTTTTGGGCTGTTAAAGTCAAGTTTTGATTTTAGCAAGTCTTTTTCTGTTTGATTTAATTAAAACGAACCCTGTAAACATTGACATAAATTTGTCCAGAGCGTGATTTGCGCACAACAACCTCTAGGCCTACAACGTTTTGAATAGTTTCAAATATTTCATTCATAAATCCCCAGACCCCCTCCCTCTGCTACTACACCAATGATGTCATTTTATTGCGACCACTCTCTGGATTGTGGATTTTACGGACTGCATTCCCATGTACTGGGTTTAGCTGGACCGTATTGGACTGGAGGTAAGTTAATTTAAAGGAGAAGTCCAGTTTTTTTAACATTAAGGCCATTTTCTGAGTGGTCTGCAATGTTTTAGAGTCCCCCTCACCGTTTATTTCATGTTCGCTGCAGTCTCTGTTATTTGGCTGATTTGGATTTGATCTCAACCAGCTTTAGAATGGCCGTCTATGAGCACCTAGAAACTCTGTTCTTAAAATCACCTTAAACATTTGTTTTCGGAAGTCTACAGTTCACAAAGTGGTTAGGGGTGTTCACTAGCAGTCCCTAACAAGTTTCAAGGAGAAATATGGCTTCTGTCATTTTTATTTGCTATTTTGTGAAAGAAAGTGAAAGTGAAAGTGAAACTTAATTTACAAATTGCTACATAAAACACACATAAAACACGACAGATGCCATATTTCGCTACGAAAATTGTTAAGGAACACCAGTGAATACTGCTGAACACTTGCTGAGTTGCATATTCTTGAAAACAAATGTTAAAGGTGATTTTAAGAACAGAGTTGCAGGTGCCCATAGACGGCCATTCTAAAGCTGGTTGAGATCAAATCCAAATCAGCCAAATAACAGAGACTGCAGCAATCATGAAATAAACGGTGAGGGGGACTCTAAAACATTGCAGACCACTCAGAAAATGGCCTTAATGTTCAAAAAACTGGACTTCTCCTTTAATTGATAAGGTGAATGTGCATTAACTGCTATATTTGAATGCATCTTCCAGGTCACATCGTTTAGTCGCCAAACTTTTCTGACTGTCACAGTTGGTTTTACCAGCCAGCTGCTTCTACTGTGTAGCCTAGCCTAGCCTACCCATTATTGCTCGCGTGGCAAATTATTCTGTCCATAATTATTTATACTGTTTGGTTTTACAAGCGGTATCTCGGCCTCATCAAGCAAGCAGAACTTTGAAAACGACGTCAGATGCGCCAAAGTTCTGCTAAAGAGAGTAAATAGCGCGATATGTACTCTGAAATCTCATTCTGAGCAGAGCACTTGCTTGACAGGTTCACTAATCTCTCTCTCTCTCTCTCTCTCTCTCTCTCTCTCTCTCTCTCTCTCTCTCTCTCTCTCTCTCTCTCTCTCTCTCTCTCCCCAACTTTCAGGTGACAGGATATTTTGTACCTGCTTCGGACTGGTTCTGTCATTAACCTACTGAGCTGGTGCTTCTGTCCCAGGTAGGCTACATGGGCAGTCATTTTGTGTGTGTAGGCTACAGGTTTGGTTAGGTGTTTCAAGTTCAAATTCCATTCTTTCTGTACATGCAGGTAAAATGTGTTTGAACTTACATTTGCATCTATACATGAAGTAGGCAGCCTAGAGCAGGAGGCGGGCGTCAGATCAGAGGGTTGCAGGTTAGAATCCCACTTTTCCACTCCCTATCTTGCTCCATGGCTGAGGTGCCCTTGAGCAAGGCACGTAACCTAACCCCACACTGCTCCAGGGACTGTAACCAATACTCTGTGCTTTGGACTAAAGCGTCAGCTAAAGTATAATGTCATAGTAATTAAAAAAAAAAAAAAAAGTCCTATTGACCATGGCACCCAACCTAGCATTGCAGCCAAAACTGTGTCTACCTTGTTTCAAATGCTTCTCTGTATAAAATGGCCCATTTCCATTACATATTCTAATTCCCCCAACTCTATATCGAACTTCATTGGGTGGGGCTGTTTTATTTTTTCATGTTTTTTTTAACTGCATATGAATGAGATGCTGTGTGACTAAATAAGCTTACCATAATGTTTTTAGTACTGTTATTTGTGTTTTTTGTTGTTGTTTTGTTACAGTAGTAGTAGTAGTAGTAGTCTTGTGATCATATGGTCATCATATGTTATGTCTGCATTTCCCTAGGCATCTCCATCGCATCGCTCCTAGGCATCTGAAAGTGTACCGTTGCGCACAGGTGTGTATGACTGGTATAACATTTACAGCAGCAGCACATAGCTGGTAAGAGAACAGAGTTAATGCTGGACAAAAACCCTCATCTGAAAAAGCAAGGTGTGGAAAAACACATACACTGCCATTTGAGACAAGTGTCCTATGAAGAGAACTGAAAGAGTCAGTTATAGATCTGTAATGCTCATGTTTATTTTGTTTGGTTGAGGGTGGGGATGGGTGGGGTATAGCACCGGTAAGACATGAAAACTACTTTCACCCCTGCTGTATACACACCATCTTTGTGGATTTTGCTTGTTCCCACCTACATAGATCATGCTGGTAACGAGTTATTCAAAGGGTCTACCAATCATGGCAAAAACAGAAATCCAGCTCCTCAGCCCAGGCAGTGCCAACAACCCAGCTGATCCAGGAGCTGCAGCGAGGGGTAGTGATGACACTCCGGGCACCCCGACTGCCCTCTTCAACCATTCCCATGGAATTCATCCTGTCCAGCCTCCGTCAGATAATCCAGCCCTCCCCCTCCTACTTCCAGAGACTAATTTGCAGGTAAGCATACACAAACTGAACATTTTGTCATACTGGTCGGTCAGCTGTGGTCTTTCTATTTTGCACATCAAATTCATCCCATTTCACCCCCCAGAATCTCATCTTGTGATGTGGATCTACTGACTACACTGCTTATGTGCAGATTTTTGGCATTCTCTAAACACACTACCCCACTATCCCATTCATACACTACCCAACATTAACTGTCTGGATCCTGCAACAACATACAAGACATCATACATAGGTAGAAAAATGCTGAGGCACTAAACTCCTAAAGGTTACAATTTTTACATATGCCCTGAGGAAGGGACATAAGGATCGAAACACGTAGGCATTGTAGCCAAATAATAAAAGAAAAAAATGTTACCTTGAGTGCCTCAGTATTTGTCTACTTCGACCAAGTTTTAGAGGCCCTACACTGATGAGCATCCAAGGGAAAAAGTGAAGACCCAGATTACTCAAATTACCTGTTTGCGTTTGACATCATACTGTACATACCGGCTTGTTGATCCTGTCCCTCGTGGAAAGGACACACACACGCACACGCATACACACACACAGACAGCTCCTATGGAACCGCACCATGTGACTGCACCTTACCTGCACCTTACCTGCACTACCTCAGACCTCCACTACCAAGAACTGCTGGCCTCTGTAACATACAATGCACCAACGCTGCTTGTTGTAATTATTTATTAATTAATTACTTTATTGTTACTAGTGTTACGTGTCCTGTCTTGCACTAATGTCAGACATACACAGAACTGACATTTACAGACTATGTCCTGACATGGCATAGAGTGAGAATTTCATTTTACTTGTATAACCTGTGCATATGAAGAAAATGACAATATAACTGACTTGACTCCACAGACACACACACCACTAATTACTCGCTCCGCAAGATTAGTCATTAGAATGTTTGAGTTTCACAATACAGGCAGACAACTCTAATTTCATTGCATGTTACACTTTTCACAGATTCTAATGGGTATGTGCTAAGGAGATGATGAGTGAACACGCTGCCAGTTTGGTTGCAGGTATGTTTTACTTTATCTGTCGAAAAAGCATATTCTTTTCAAGTTGCGCTCCATTATCCTGCCTGTGATGTTTTTGAAGGCCATCACTTGGGGTCAATAGACAACCAAATATCTGTCAGTGGTTAAGTGTCTTACGTCCGTGTACTATGAAGGTGGATCACAGTAGAAGTAGTTACCGGTAACCATATTTCTCAACCTAACCATATTATCTCCCCCACACCGCACACATTGCTCAGTGCTGCTCCTGCAGAATGGACCATGCTAACCTCCCAGTTGTGTTTGTAGATCTCCACACAAATATCACCCCTCTACATTGTAAAGCTGAAAAGAATATGTCTACTTGACATCTTTTAACCCACCAAGTAGAGGAAGGTTAACTTAAGTACAGTTTAGTTGTTGTTTTGGTGTTGTGATTTTATCACATTATATTACATTACAATGCATTTAGCAGACACTTTATCCAAATGTGTATCCATGTGGATCAGAGTGTGGGGTGAACACAGAGGACAGCTGTATACAAGTAAACCATTGTAAAACTGAAGACCTACTGATCGTGTGTAAGCAGGATAAAGTAAGTGCATAGGGTTATGAATTACAGATTAGGAATGAATGCTTTGTTATGTAGGGGAGCTCTCTCAGACGAGATGAGTCTCCACAAACTGCTTGAAAGTTGAGAGGGATGAGTACACTAAAAAAATGTATCATTTCCCCAAATGCAGCAACAAGTGGAAAGCCATTATAATGTCTGAATCTGTATTTAATTTGAGATTGTTATGTATATGTTTCTGTGTATATATCTCCTGCTTTAAAAAAATGTATATATTTGTTTAAAATATATATCTCCTGTTTTTTATGTTGTTTCCAGTGTGTCACCGAATTCCGTAGATTCATCATCACTATGTGGGGTGGAAGCTGCACAGACTACAACAAGGCTTCTGGGACCCCACTCCCCTCAAGCAAGACATTTACCACCTGCTTCACCTATGAAGGACTGATTATTGGCAGTGATACCACAACGCATACAAGCTGTTCAGCCTGCTGCCCTCCGGGTAGAGGTACAGGAGTATCTGCTTCCGCAACTCCAGACTCGCCAACATCTTCATCTACCAGACTGTCATGCCGAATCGTCCCTCCTCTCTCCCATCCCAGGATGCCGAATTATGACCAAGTGACTGAAGAACTGCCATACGTCTTCACTTGGTCATGGCATGACCAGAGGCTGTATGCAGACTCACAGTATAATTCTACACGATCCACTATAAGTCATATTTTATTTCAGGTGGTTTGAATAGCTGTGATACATTAATGATGCCTGCCAACGATTCTGAATTGTGTACAGTCTGTAATATTTCTTCTTCAAGGGACCAGTCAAGTCGATGTGACAGGTGATTTTTATACAAAACTTTGTCAAAGTTTACATAATTGACACATCTGGTTGGCCCTTGTTTTGAATTCTGAATTGTCAGTATACTATATGCCTTTATCAGGTTTGAGCTTGGAGTTGAGTATATGTTAAATTAATAGAATGTGTTTTTTGCTAGTCTTCACATTAAACTTAGACCGAACTGCCTTTACCTTTGGATCGTCTGCAGTTCCCTGTTGGCCCACTACCATCTGCCCCGCATGGTGCGCGACACCAGACACTGGAGCAGCTGGGTCGCCACTCATCAACGCAGAGTGAAACAGTGCTTTGACCGCTCCCACAGGGTTAAAAGCCCCACACTTGCTCCACTGGACTGATTGAGGATCCGCAGGCCTACCCGGGGCCACAAGCTCAAGCTCAAGTCATTCTGTTCTGCCCCACTGCAAGTGACCCCTGAGCAGCTGAGTCCCGCCATTTTCCGCCGTGTTCGCAAGGTGCCGCCGCCTACTGCAACAGACCTGGAGGCGACCGGCCCGTACAAGGGCCCATCCAGGCCATCTCAGGGACTATGTACTCTGACAATATGAATGATGTTCCTGGGTCTCCCCTGGGGAGGGGGGAAATGTTATGTCTGCTCTGTTGCCTGTGCTGATATTTCATATTTCCTGATGCTACTTGAAGACGACATAATAACATTTGTGCAGGGCATGCTGGGATGCGAGTTCAGTGAAATAAACGTCTGGTATGGCTAGACTTTAACAGCTCTGTGTGTAGCGCATTGTTTACAGTTTTATTGTACATAACACTGGGGGCAAAATCTTAATTTCATGCAGCCCATGGGATCATTTCAAATGTGTATTACACAGTTGGCCCACATACACCATTAATGTATGTTGTAACAAGACTTGAACATGAAATTTGGTTGTCAGAGGAATATGAGTGGGCCCAGGCCAATGAAACAGCTCATTCATATGTAACACAATATGAACTACCATGCATGATGATGGAGAAGAGTGTATGTAACATTTTAAAACACTACCCCTGTAGACCTAAATTAGCTGTTACCAGAATGGCAATGACCAAGTCGTTACATATTAGGCCTACTTAAAGGTGCGCTGTGTAAGATGTTGGCCAGAGTATTGCAACTATGCTGCTCATTGAAACAGTGCTGCCCATTGCCAAATTAGATCTTTTCATGATTAATTACTAAATAATAGGCCTAAAGTGATATCTAATAGTATGACCAAAGTACAGTAAGTTTTGCAGCTAAAAATTCTATTTCTGGACATTCAAAATGGCGGTCATAACAAATAGCCTACTTTGAATTTCATGACGGTGGTAAGTATTCATTAAAAAGGTCTCCTAACAGCTGTTAATGGGCAGCAGTAGTATTAGTATTACTCTGGAAATAATACTACTAAAAATATTACACACAAAACAATATTACACACAAAACAAATATTTAGTTTGGCCTAACTTTATTTCAGATTTTGATTTTGGCATTTTGTCTTAATACTCCTGGCTTGGATCCTTCAAAACCCACTTGTAAATATGTATTTTGAGTTGTGCTTATAGGCCAGATGTGTGCCATTCTAAAATAAAAATAAAAAACAGTTTTGCAATGTCAAATCTGAGACCGTTTTGGATATGCTGCCAGTTTGTTTTTTTCTGTAAAAATAGGTATGTTTTGCCTACACACATAACTTACATAGCCTAATTCAAAACCCACTTGAATATCCACATTTTAGTTTAATTGATAGGTGAACATACGCCTTGCAGAAATAATCCAGCATGATTTGACTCAATGTAGCCACTGGGGGGAACGTATATGCTTATTTTGGCAGCAAGCTATGACTTTTGGTAGCCTACTTTTATGTCCATACATCCTTAAAACTCTCTTTAACATCCACATATGCACTTGAATTGGCAAGTTGATAGGAAACAATCCAAGATTTAGACGCTTGATTCAATAGCCATGCGTGGGGCATCCTGAATTGCTTGAAAATACATAATTGTGCCAGCAAGCGACTAAGACTTTTGATACTTATAAGTCAATAAATGATTGAAAACCCACTTAAACATCCCCATATGTGCTTGGATTGACAAAGCCATGTGTGCTGTGGTGAAATAAACCAATTTTCAGGTATTTGAGTCAATGTAGCCACTGTGGGGCAAACTGGGATGCTTGGAAATGCATAATTTTGGTAGGAAACGGCTATGACGGTTGGTAATTTTAAGTTAATAAATCATTTATTACCCACTTACACATCCCAATATGTACTTGAATTGACAAATGGATATGTGCTGAAATTATATTAACCATTTTTCAGGCATTTGACTAATAGTAGCCACTGTGGGGAAAGGGAAATGCTTGCCATGTGTAATTTTGGCATCCAACGGTTGTGACTTTTAATGCTTAAAAGTCAATAAATTGGTCAAAAAACATCAAAACATTCTTATTTTGACTTGTCTTGATGCAGAAATACATGATCTGCAAAAAAAAAAAATATTACACCAAATTTTCATGCTCTGTCGATGCTTAGCCCACAGCCATCCTAAAAAGGTACCATTAAAAGAAGCGAAGGAGCCATTTACAGCTTGGTAGGCGTAACACCTTTTTTTTTCATGGAATGTCAACATATGGCACATATTTTGATAGAGGCTATAGTGACAAACATATCTGTAAAATATTGGCCCTCTACCTGCTTGTATGTGACTGGGAGGCGGGGCCAAAAATCAAAAATGTGATATTTCTAGGGGGCGCTATAGAGCCAGTGAACATGGAAGTTGTAATTTAACTTATTTTTCCTATTCTGTGTGACACATAGATCTAACATACCAAATTGCAGGCTTCTACCTTTTTATGTGTTGGCTGTAGACTGGGTCAAAAATGAGGAAAAACTGACAAAAAATAGAATTTCTAGGGGGCGCTATTGAGTCTGCAAATGTGTTGGCTGCATTTTGACTTCACTCACATGTTCAGTGTGACCTATATAAGTGACATATCCAATATGAAGTCTGTATGTACTTTTGAATTCCAAGGGGGTGGGGCCAAAGTTGTCAAAAAGAGAGAAAGTGCATGAAATTGTAGGGGGCGCTACAGAGTCTGTGGCTAGGAAATCTGTAATTTGACTTAACTTACTTATTCTGGGAGACACAAAGATGTTCTATGCCAAATTTTAGATTTCCAGATTGTTGCATGTTGCCAGCAGATGGTGCCAAAAATGTAAAAAAAAAGAATTCCTAGGGGGCGCTATTGAGTTTAACAATGAGTAATCCACAATCAGACTCCAATCCCATGTTTTTCGTTACACATTGATGTTGCATACCAAATTTTGTCATCCTGCAATAAAAGGAAATTAGTAATGTTAACCCTAACCCTAATTATCACGAATTCCATAATGAATAGCCTGTAGTAGAGTTATAGGGCAGTTATTGAAAACAAATATGAGCACGTGGAACATTATGTTACTGTTAGGGATTACACAAATTGAAAATGATGAAACAAACTGAAAATGATGAAACCCCTGTTGGATTAAGGATAAAATGTGGTGTATAAGGTGGTGCTACAGAACCAGTGAGTGTGTAAATTGCAATTAGATTACACAGCATAATTCAGGAAATGATTGTATGTCACATGCATGGCTTAAATCTTGGGTTCAAATAATACAATTCTTTAGAATACGGGCCATGCCTGGGTGAGTTGTTGTATGGACATGTCAGAATGTCCTGGCAGCATATAATCAACATTCTACCAGCCTATAAAGTATCTGGAAATGGTGATAGAATCCTAGTGGTCTTGTAGTCTTGAAATATGTGTATCACTGGTGTACACAGGGGCACAACTACTCATTTCTGGGGGGGTATGCAAGAACTATTAGGTGCACCCCCCCCCCCCTCCAAAAAAAACCCCATTATTTGGCGCCCTCCAATGCCCTCCCTTTGGTGCCCCCCTCTCTCTGGCGCCCCCCTGCAACGCATACGTCGCATATACTGTAGTTGCGCCCCTGGGTGTACAAAAGACTGCATGGTGTAATTTCATGTGGCTGTATTTTTCTTATCATAAAAGTGATGCAACAGAGTGCAATTAGATATCAGAAATGTTTTAGGTAACATTATTTTATGTCACATGCATGGTTTTAATCCGAGACCCAATTAATATGTAATTCCATGAACTACATGCCATGATTGGTGAATGTAGTCTTTAAACATCATAAGGAATGTACAAGACTGCATGATATCATTTCACTTTGCTCCTGCATTTCTAATGAGTATTCAACACCAACACATACTAAACCAGGTTTTGGGCCAGCTCTCTTTCATAATGCAGCCCAAAAAGACTCATTGTCCATACTGTATTGAATCAACTAACTCAGTGTCTGGACTTTATCAATATGCTGCACTGAAGACTCCTCAAGTCAGTGTTAGCCTAACTTGGCCTTATAACCATGACCAAAATGCAGTGATCATACTTTAAAAGACAATGACAGTAATTACTAAGGGCATCATCAATGCTAAGATGTTTTATTTATTGCATTAAACATGAAATCACCAGTAAAACAAGGTGATCAGTCGTGGTCTAATGCTTGAGGAAATGAGTTTAAGATCAGAGGGTTGCATGTTTGAATCCCAGCTTTACCTCGCCCGACATCCTCAGCTGAAGTGCCCTTGTGCAACGCACCTAAACCCACACATCTCCAGGGACTGTGACCAAAATCCTGTAAATAACTAAGACATGCAATGTAATGATCAAAACAGTTTATTAAAAATCATTAAAAAATCATCAATATTCACAAGGTATAAAACAGCAAACAAATCAGAACACTTAGGACCAAGTCTTAACAGAAAGGTGGGAAATGTGTCAGCTTTTGTGTAAATTAAAACTCCTAATTCAATCATAACAAAGAGACAAGAACAGAACATAAAAGAAGTTTAAGTTAATGGTGAAAAGGCATTAGACATTTCCGTGAATATCACTGCAACCAGTTGGAATGTCATGATGCATGCATCCCATTTTGTATCTGTTCTTCTTTGAAGATTATGTTGCTTTTATCAAGGTATATGTCCAGTAACACTTTCTGAGCAGCTTCATGCAGATATTATCGCTTTTAGTGTGTCATTACAACAACCACCACGACAGAGGGTCTAGGTTTGAGTCGCAGCTGAGAAACGCTACATTCTGTTACTACAGATGAAATGTTAAAAGGTACGCTGTGTAATATTTTTAAGCAGTTTCTTTCCAGAATTCATTCAGGCCATTCACAAATGTAACCTTTTTCAGAATACTTACCACCATCAAATTCTGAGTATTCATTATGACTGGGAAAATTACACTTTTCATGAAAACATGAAAGGAGTCCATTGTCCACCATCTTGAATTTAGTTGCATAATGTACTGTATTTTGGTCATACTAGTAAATATTGGTACATACTAGTAAATACTTGGTAAAATTCTTGAAAATTCAAAAGTCAAAATGGACAATAGGTAGCACAGTTGCAATGAGCAGCATAGGTGCAATACCTGCTCTGATCACCATCCTACACAGTGGACCTTTAACTGTCTAATGTGGTCATTTAGTTCTAGGACCAGTGGTTCTGAGTGGTTCTTCATAGTGTTCAAAGGCAGTGCTGAAGAAGTTGGATTGGCTGCTTGGATTATTCGAGCTTGTGTAACGGAGGCCAACTAGCAGAGTGTGGCGTGGAAGGATAGTAAACCTCCCTCCCGAAGCCTCATACAGTACCAGCAGCGCTGAGCTATGGGACTGGTCATTTAGCTCAGCGGTATCGTGCTGTGCCTCCCATACCCGAACCGATGCGTTGACTAGGTGGTGGCAAGTTCAAGATCTAAGGGGGACAGACTGTGTGGAAACACCTCAGTTACACTTGGCTCTAAGAACACAGTTCAAGTAACAGGCTGAGCTGTCAAGTTGATGACTATGACTGGGGTCTTCATTGGAATGTGTTCTTCTGGAGACACCTGAAAAACAAAATAAATATACATGCATGGGCATGAGTAAATATATGACGGTGCATATGGCCATATAAAAAAACAACAACATTAACACCACACAGACTACAACTACAAAACACAACACAGCAGAATCAGCAGTCCTCAGCAAGAGCATTCCATCATTAAACAGGAATGCTAAAATTATGATTACAAACTGTGAGAGATAGTAATACTATTAGTATCTACTATCAGTAATACTATTAGTATCAGCTCTAATTTAAGAGTGAACACCTTAGTTTCATCTCTTAATTTCAATCAGGCTCATCAAAACTTGTGTACGGCTTGTGGAGGGTACATGAGTCCAGATTCAGGCATTTGAAATTGCATCATGTTGAGGAGTTGAAGATATTTCCTCAGCACCTCAAACAGTGGTGGTCAAATGCTAACATACTGTGCACTGGCCCCTTATGAAACATACTAAGTTTCATGTAAAAGGGCGACCATAAAAATGTCACATAAGAATTTAGACAGAAGGTTAAAAGCATACAGTATGTTACCCCAGTGATTTGGCTGACATTCATGACATTGAATCGTCTAACCACAAAGAAATGAGTGGAATGCCCTGTAACGCCAACACACAATACATTCCAACAACATTCCCACAATTGCTGCCTACCTGAGACCTTAGACTTTGGTAGGCTCCAGGTCAAGCAATGTATGGGGCCACTCTTCCTCTCAATCACATTATTCCTCTGGTTGCACCTGAAAACAACACAGATAGAAGTGTACATCAGTTATTGTGATAGCACCAGTAGGTGTAGATGAAGAAAGCAGTGCACCACTACATTAAATCTGCACATCAAAGACCTGCCCAAAATACAAAAACTACTTACTGTGAACTTGCTTTTTGATTATGAAACTAGGAGGCTAAAGAAAGACAGCAACATGCAGAAATGCATCTTTTTAAATGTGCCACTTTTCACAGAAATGCAACCAATCAAGTTCAAAGACATTTTAAAAAACAAATGTCCATGACTTTTCCATGACTTGGGCACAAGTTCCCATGACTAAACATAACATCTAAAAGTGTTTCTACCAGTTCAGCCACCCATTGAGGTCAAGCCTTTTGTTAATTGTAACTATTTGATTTGTAAGCTTAATCCTGCCATCTGGTGGACTAAATGTGCAGCTGCAAAGTCTACATCAGTCACAATCTCAAGCACTGGAGCCTAGCACATGTTTTGTCTGTATATGAAATGTGTTTAACTACATGTAAAAGTGTCACTGTGAAATTACAAAAACATCCATAATGACACATTGAATGATTATATAAATGGATATTATTCCTCCTTCATTTTTTTGTTTGATCAATACAAATTTTCATTATTGGTCCAGGAGATATGAAATCTTACTTAAAAAGGACTGTCCGTGTATTAACGCACTGGGAGCACACACGATGGACCACAGTCTGCCTGTCTCTCCTCCACAGCATTCCCCATCAGAGCAGTCCTCCAGGACAAGCTTGTTACATTTTGCTGCTGAAACAGAAGAATGAACCATAGCAAGAATAGAAGGTGAATAGCCTACCACAACATATCCGTCACAAATAGACCAAGCACTACATCAGCGATTCCAGCGACGGAAGTAATTGACTTTGCATTGAGTCGCGCAACAAAAGTGATTCGGGCAACTAGAGGCAATTCGCGCGACTTGAGCGACAGTTTGTAGTTTTACTTATTATTCAAATTAGCTATGATGTGGTATTGCAACAGTCGCCACAGCCAATTGGAATGTTGGACTGCTTGCATTCTGCTTTTAACGGACATACTTCTATCACTCTTGCTGCACAGTCCAGCGATTCTCTGTCGCTTGATCTTGTCGCCACCGGTGTATTCGCCTGGTAATGCACTGTACTTCTGACAGAAACACAACCAATAGATATTAAATCTTACTTTGAACAGACTGCACATTAACCAATGCAATGGAAATACACATCACTGACTTAAGTCTACTAACCCCCTCAGCAATTGTATTAATGATATCAATACAAGTGATTTTCAAGATGAGACCATTTCCATACAAGGTTGCAGGGGGTAGATATTTTTAAGGGAAGACTATTTGCATAAACTCTAACCCCTCTTTTATCCAGCTCATCTACTATTCACCATCGTAAGGAAGAGGTATCATAGTGTCCTCTCAGCCAATATGATGATGCTCGTCTATGCTGTCATTGTCATTTTTACAGTATTAATGTGCCTCTTTGGTTTTGCTAGGCCCCTCCTAGTCTTCCCTCTCTTTCGTTCATAGGTTTTGTGAACATACATGCATACATGCCTAAAAACTGCATTTATAATATTGATAATTATATCCTAATGTCACCAGATAGAATGAGATCTGATAAAGAGGGATTGAGATTTGTGTTGTACTTCAGTTAAAAAACACAGCATATGAATTAAATGAAACTACTACTTACCCATCAACAGTTTCACTCCACTGAATATTTTGGACCTCAGGGAAAACTGGAGACGTAAAACTGTAAAGTAAGATTTAGACCAAAAGAAATAGTAAGTTTCTTAAATGTGCAACAGAAAAACCACACACAACTTCAGTTAGATAATACAAACAGCCATATGAAGACAATGTTGTCATATTCTGTGGAGAGGATGGAAAATATAACATGCATTAAATCAACGAGAAGATTGTGCTTAGAAGAGACAATTAGGTTGGTGTGACTTAATAGCTCCTCTTATTTCTGTTCAGATCTCCTTTTTCAGATATTTTCAACGGCACTTTGCACACAAAATACACATTAATACTGATTAGTTAGTGATGCAAAATGAGCTAATGTCGAATTTGGAAAAGCCAGAGACCTTGGAAAGGGAGAACAATACAACACCTTTGGTAAAGCTAGGCTAACTTAGTTGCACCACACTGAACTTGCAGCTAATTTTGATGTTACATGCAAACCAGAGGTGGATGTGGCTGAGATGGCACGCATATAACCAATCACGTTAATAAATTATGGACTAAACAAACTGTTAACATCACAAATCACGCGAGCAATACAATACGGGTGTAGAAGCAGCTAGCTCGTAAAACCAAGTTAGCTTAACAAATGAAGTGGGAATTGTGTGATAAACAAATTGCATGATCATCCCGATGTGCCGCTGTGTCAAGCATTCAAATAGGGTAGATCATAAATATCTAATTTATCAGATTAACTTACCAATTGATGAATAAAGCTCAGCCAAACCACATCAGACTGCAGGCAGTACAATCAAATCCACAATCCAATGCATGGAGGTCGCGATGAAATGACATCATCATAAACAGTGGGGGTACATCAGGGTTATTTACAATGAATATTTCAAAAACCTTACTGGTTGAATGGTTTTCAGCCACAAAAGTCTTCTGGACAAATACTACAAATGCTCTCGTATAGGATAAAACAGTTTCTGTTATTTTATTAATATCCTAGCAAAACAGACTTTTGTCTAGGAACTAAAATGTGACTAAAATAGCCCATAAGCTCAGCATTTTGTTGTGGGGATTTAATTAAGAAGTTGCAATACGCGGTTATGTGGAGCAACATGAATAACGGCTTATTTTTCAGTAAATTAGGCTACAAAGATGTCAGGGGGGCTCCAGACAGCAGAGTGGCCACTGCGCATGTGTGACATTTAAGAGAATGCGTCCTTATATTGACGCAATTTTGAGTTTGGTTTGCGTGATAAATGAGACGCAATCCTTCGAGATCAGGCTCACCCAAAACCATTCCTAAGCCTAACCTGTCAGTATTGCAATGTTTGCGAGTTTTAAATTTGTGCCTTGACCAAAACTTTCCCTAAACCCAACCTGTCACAGACAGCTGCATGACCACTGCATATATCAGAGATGACGGTGATCTAAAGCAGCTTTTGGTCGGAACATTGGACTGTCGGGACAAAGGGTTTCATTTTATCGGGTAAAAGGTCTGTAAGACTAAGGGCTGTAGGATCATTGGGAAATTTTCGGAATATTGACACATCGGACCAATGGTGTGTCGGAAAAACGAGCAGACCCCATGTCCCATGGCATGTTCTCTTAGTTTACTTGGAAATGTGGTAACATGGAGTTGTGGAACATAGGGTCTATATTAGAATAATTTCTTTAAAATGTGGGAACATGGAGCAGCAGGAATAAGCTCTGGGACCATTGAGCTGTGGGACCAACGTGCTGTGGGACCAGTGGGCTGTGGGAACATAGCTGATCGTTTTGGGGTACGCCTACTGAGGTGTTCCTGCCCAGTCTGTCACTCAGGGCTAACCTACCTCCTAGTCAACGCTCCAGTTCGGATATGGGAAGCACAGCATGAGCTGAAGGACCAACCTGTCCGATAGCTCAGCACTACCGTTAAGCTTCGGGAGGGAGGTTTACTAACAGTCACACAGTGCTGACCTCCATTTCACTCAACCCCCTAATCCTCACTCCCAGTTAAACGGAGGTGTTCCTGCGCAGTCCGCCACTCTGGGCTCAAACACATCAGTTTAATGCGGAATAAGTGCACACAGGGCAAGGGCAAGACACTGATAGGGCCGACATGCAGCCTGCCAAGGTCACAATAGAGCCCCCACCACCAATACAGGAAGGCACTGGGCACCAGTTACATGAAGAAGTGTCGCAATGGTGTTAGCCTACATATGTTTGAGTGGCAGTATGTCTAAGTGGCGGAATTTCGGAATGGAGGTATGTCAGAATGACGGTAGCCTATGTCGGAATGGCGATTGCGTCCCCTGGGCCCTAGGCCCTGGGCCAGATGCCCTGCTAGTTCCCCTAATAGCTCCACTTCAATATCCATAACTGAGCGTTACTATTTAATAAAGAATTAATCAAGATACATGATAGCCCTAGCTATAGTATATAGGCCTACTGTGGATTTTATCACGGAGCACCATGTTATGATTTTATCATGCACAGTCAAGACTTAAGCTTAGTTAGCATTCAAGTGGTGTGTAGGGTCAGTTTCCAGCCCTCAACTCCATTACTCAAAGCCTCCAGTCTAGGGTAGTTTGTGTCCAGTCCAGCTACCCCCATAGTGTGGTTCTTTATGGTCATTAGTGTTCATTTCCCACTGAGGACAATGTTTGTTTTGTGTTCTGTTGAGTGTCTCATCTTGTGTAGCCTGTTTTTCAAAATGAGAGACCTTGTAATTGATGTGAAGCGTTAAATCTCCCTTGCACCACTCTGTCTGTCTTTCTGCCAGTGTCCATCTCTCTGCCTGTGTCTAACACCTACTGTCCTTTGCGTGTATTTCTTTTGGTGACGTTATTGCTCCTTGTTTGTGTGTGTGTGTGTGTGTGTGTGTGTGTGTGTGTGTGTGTGTGTGTGTGTGTGTGTGTGTGTGTGTGTGTGTGTGTGTGTGTGTGTGTGTGTGTGTGTGCTGGATGTGTAATCCAGAAAGGATGAACCCCACGTGGGCGTGTGAGGGGATGGACAAGTAAGAGGTATACACTCGAGCGAGGAAAAGAAGGAAGTGTGCTCTCTCTTCATCCTGGGTGATTCTCACGAAACGTGCAACAAAGGTGTTTTGACAACCATTTTTTCAAAATGCTTTTTTGGTTGAATTTCTTTTTGAATCAGTTACATCAAAGTGTACAGTTACTAAGCACAATAATATCAACTTACCTGACAACTTTTAAAACACATTTTTTTAACATTTTATAGGTCCATGTCTGCTAAAATGCTCATTACCGCAATTTTTTTCTTTCATGAAATGTATTAGGACACTTATTTGTTCTAGCAGTTATGTTCATTGAATATTGATAGTTGTACTAGGGGCTACATAAAACACTCAAAAAAGTTTTTTTTCTTATTATTTTAGTTTAAGAATTTTACCATTTTACCTCATTACCGCAATAGGATCATTTGTTTTCCTCTTTAATTTTAGAATACATCAGTGAAAACCTACAATTTCGGTCCAAAAATATACTGAAGTGAAAGAAACATGAAAGGTACTGTGTTCATAAAAAATATACATGAATACAGTTTTCCTTTAGTACTTTTTTTTCCAATTAAGTGCTCATTTCGGTAATGAGGGATATGTTTCGGTAATGAGAATGAGTTTTCGGTAATGAGAATAAGGAGAAATAAATTGAACTAAAGCCAAATATTAGTAAATTATGTGTTATTTGTTATTATTATTAGCACAACGACAGAGCCTCCAGGGCAGAACTAATCAAATGACACCTAATAAGATGATAAATATATTCTATATAAAACCATTCATTAAGCTACTGAAGGATATTGGGATTCAAGACTTAACCCAGCCAAATATGACACATTTTGTAAAGGAATCTTAGAAAATACATTTGCAATACAATTAAGTTATATTCAGGGGAACTAGAGACGGTGGGGTCTGTTTTAAAGGTGGCTGCCTTCAATATAGGCCTAAAGTGCTGGGGGAAATCCTAGTTTGTTTTATTAGTACGCCTCTCTGAGAGCTTTTACGGCCCTCGGATGAATTTGAAGAGGCCCCTCGAATGAAAAAGGCTCCCCAGCCCTGCAGTAGGTGAATAGGCGAGGCCCCTCCTGGGCACCAAAGTAACATCATAGTACAAGGGGTGAAGGCCAAGGGGTGCACTCTGAAGTTAAGAAAGCCCATTGGGAAACTCCAACTCCCATTGTCATTGTGACACAGCACTCCACAGCACACAAGTGAACACTGCACACTGCACACAACGAAATTGCATTTATGCCTCACCCGTGCAAGGGGGCAGCCCTCAGTGGCGCCCCATGGGGAGCAGTGCGGTGGGACGGTACCATGCTCAGGGTACCTCAGTCATGGAGGAGGATGGGGGAGAGCACTGGTTGATTACTCCCCCCACCAACCTGGCGGGTCGGGAGTCGAACCGGCAACCTCTGGGATGCAAGTCTGACACCCTAACCGCTCACCCATGACTGCCCTTTATAGTTATAGTTATAGTTATAGTTATAGTTATAGTTCGTCCATCATCAAAACACCGGAGGGTAGCCACCTGATGACCCCAATGAAGCGCATACATCCCACTCCTCATCCCCACCCTGAATATGATATCACAACTCACCACTGATCTCTCCAGCCAAAAATCTATAGTGGACCAGAAATCTAAATCTGTTATGAGAAGGGAAATCATGTCGCAGTGCAAGGTCGTGCACTGGCAACTAAGAAGTAGTAAGTAGAAGGAACAGGAGATGACTAGAGTAGGTTTTATGATATGCCGGTTCGGTACACCTTGATTTTAGGGTCACAGTTCGGTACATTTTCGGTACAGTATCACCATAATACTGTCCGGACCAAAGCCGGAATTCACTATGAACGTTATGTGTTATGAAATATCACTGAACACCACTAACTGTTTGAGTTGCACATTGCACACTAATGGCAGTCAGGGCATCAGACTCCCGATTCCTGACCCGCCAGTGATCTCCCCCATCCTCCTCCATGACTGAGGTACCCTGAGCATGGTACTGCTCCCGTTCGGGCGCTATTGGGGATGAGGCATAAATGCGGGTGAGTCATAACTGCCATTCTTGAACTACCTTAACTTCCTTTTCATTTTCTAGCATGTTTGATACTTGTCAAAAGGTGGCACAATAGACTTGGAATTTTGAATTGCTGTTAATGGGCATTTTCAGCTAAATCAGTGCAAAGTGCATTTTGAGGCTGTTTTGATCCTGTTACCTTTCCACTTACCCAGGACATCAAGAACTCACAGCATGACTAAAAGATGGGTACATGGGTGTTTGAGCATGGCTTAAGGATCAGAGTATGGGGGCTGAAACCTTCCTAAAGGCTGCAAAAAACATGCATGAGGAGTTTCTAATTTGGGAAAGCATTCCTCCAAATGATTCTTCTTACTAGTTTTGATTGAAATATTCTAAAAACTACTTCTCGCTGAATTCGCTAAATAGGCCTATTCACTGCTATTTCAAATGCCAAGCCTTTTGTGCCACCCTTTAACAATGATCAAATTGGATCCAAAACTTAGATTTTGGAAGGAAGTCAAGTTAGTAAAAAAGGATAAATACTCAAACCCACTACAAATGAGGGTATGACAACCAAACACAGGAAGCAAAAAAATCTGTCAATTTCTGGAAAAGCACATGGACTTGAAGTGAGTCGATTTTGTCTCCCAACTTGTTCCCTTTTTGCCATCTACGCAATCTGACAACTTCACTGCGAGTGCTGGGTTCGTTGTTTGCCATTGCCTTTGCATTGGGTGACATCACTAGGCAGTTTGATTATTTTTTTTTGCATCAAAGGACCACATTTCGAGGGTGGAATATTGATTCATGGATTGGCATATGAGCAAGAATTAAGTTGCTACTTGCTCTCAATGAACTTTCACAACAGGGTTTCTGGCCCATAGTCGATTGTTGTTCTTCCAAGGGTGGGACAAAATATAAATGTCACCACAACATTTGCCAGAAAGGATGAGAACAGAAAAAATGGTCTATGAACAACACCTGTATGACCACTCAATTTAGCTTATGTAATGTATAGGGAGATGATCACTTTTACAGACAAACCCCCATTAGAGCTATTGCATATGTTAGGCATTTACTTTTGCTTTGTTTACTTACAATATTGTATATCGAATATTGATTCAATACAATTGCATATTTTAACCCGAAATGGATGCAATGTCACTTAACACTTTGATCAAGTGCTTTACCTGTAATTAAGTGACATAGTGACAATATTTTATACTGCAAAAATATAATTTGTATTTAAGGTTGCAGTTGCATGTTTAAAAATGTAAATAAATAAAAAGCGAAATGGATATATGTCATGAAAATATATTCTAAATGTAAATCACCATAGAGTCTCATTACCGAAATTGACAATCCTCATTACCGAAAGGTACTTAAAACATTGCGGTAATGAGAATGTGTATTGCGGTAATGAGATGGCTCAGCACAATAATGCTAACTGTAACTTGAGTAATTATGACATAGCTAATTCATGACCATTGTTGAATTCTGAAAAGGAATACCCTATTACCAAGCAAGTTTAAAATGAAAAAATCTTTTTCATTTTGAAATATTGACTAATTTCGGTAATGAGAACCACTTTTGTCGTATTTGCATATTTTTGAGACAAATTGTGACATTTTACAGGCACAAACAATAAGGCTGACTAATCATGTAGCCATCTTGAATCTCCTGTTGGTACACATCAATTGTAGGTAGTTTCAGCTTATATTGAAATTCTGATGGCTTTTAATTGTAGCTCTGAAATATATTGCGGTAATGAGAAGAAAAACTTGGGGACACGATCTTTTCTTGAAATATTCATTAGTGTTCATTATTTAATTTGCCAACAAGGAACACTTAATGAAACTTCAGACATAGACCAACGCTCTTGTAGTGTCATTTACGTATTTTTATTTTTTTTTATTATGTTTTAACCTAATTCAAAGACCAGAAATTTTGGTCGGGACACATTTCGGTAATGAGAATTGGCCTATAAAATGCATAAAAAGTGGAAAATAAAAGTAACATTTTTTTTAATGAACTAGTGTGCCAGAAAGTACACGTCTTGCTCTACAGTAATGTATATTATCAAAAGAATCCATGTCCTATTTACCCATTAAAACCTCATTGCCATTGATTTTTTTTGATTCGTGAGAATCACCCCTCTAGTCTGCCTCGCCCCACCCTGCCTCCCCTTCTCCTCTCCTCCTCCGCTCTCCTCTCCTCTCTTTCCCTCTCTCCTCTCCTCTCCTCTCCTCTCCTCTCCTCTCTTTCCCTCTCTCCTCTCCTCTCCTCTCCTCTCCTCTCCTCTCCTCATGTCTTGTTAACCCTATTCTCCCCTTTGACTAACCTTTCAGTGAAGTACCTCATCCGTTACCTCCTAAACATTCTGACTAACCTCACAGTAAAGGTCTCCACTTGTTACCTCAGATAAAGACATACTTTTTCCTCTCGGCTCTGAAAGAAGGTAAGCTTTCCTCATTTCACACAACCAACTACTTGGTATGTTTTTGTTTTTAAGTGTTTGAAGTGCTGTCTCCATCTGAACTGTGTGTACTAATTTCATCGGAATGTTTCATGCAAAGCACTTGGGTGTGGACAATACACAATTCGTTATTAGCGAAAGAACCCTACAGGCTACAAAATTAATCTCAGAACTCTCTTGTTTACCTCACAACAAAAGAGATCTATCAACATGTGAATAGTGTTTTCATGTTTTTTTGTGTTTCTTTTGTTAACTTGTTAACTGTCTGAGTGCTCAATGTGTGTCCATCGACTTTGTCATATTTCTGTGACCATGGCTGTGCTTGGAGTAATACAGAGTCTATATTATAATGATACAGAGGCTGTATTATAGTGTGCCAATATTGTAGTATTATAGTAATTACACTCCTAAATGAGATTTCACTGGCGTCTGCCAGGCCTCCCGGACACTAATAAGGTTAACCAGCAGACATGCCATGGCCTCACACAGGAAATTAGCTGTCCTGATTCTCTCTCTCTCTCTCTCTCTCTCTCTCTCTCTCTCTCTCTCCTCTCTCTCTCTCTCTCTCTCTCTCTCTCTCTCTCTCTCTCTGTCTCTCTCTCTCTCTCTCTTTCTCTCTCTCTCTCTCTCTCTCTCTCTCTCTCTCTCTCTCTCTCTCGCTGTTCCACTGTGCAGCTGCAATGATTTTTCTCCACGATTATACAGTAATGCTCGAAAATGATGCTACACTTGGTGTACTTTGGCTGGGGGCAAGGGCTGTTCTCCGTGATGCTACTATATATTGCTTTAAAATAATGCTACACTTTGTGTGATGTGGCTGAAGGCAAGGGCTTGGTGCATGGTCTAGACATCTTTCACAACAACAACCTGTGGAGCAGCACTGGGCTTTTGGCCTTCTTTCCACACTCGCTAGCTTTCTCACTGTTTTCATGTATACCATTTTGGCATGGGAAAATAATGTATTTAGGTTATGACATTAAATATTCGTCTCCTCCTGTATGAATATGCATAGCATTTGTAGCCTTGAGCTTAATGATGTAATTTAAATAACATGATGTTTAACGTTTCATCTTTTGTTAGAGGTAGCATTGCAGGACAACACAATCTAAACAAGATGAACACAATTGGGACACTCAGGCAGTATGACACAATGTACGTACTGTATTATACATGAAGGCAAACAGTACAAACCCTTGTGGGTTTTTTCTAGCAAAGTATGGTATATGGTAATTTGTACAATACCCTTAAGGTGCCTTTGAAAACACCGCTATATACTGTATGTTGTTGCTGGGTTTCAAAAAGTGATATGGTTAAATAATTTTAAAAAAAGGGTTCTCTCTTCCTTTTGCAAAGAAAGCCGCTTCTCAGAATGTCAAGCATATTAAGGTCAGCCCTCTCTCACAAGGTCTGATAAAGATCTTGCTCCCATATTCAAGTTTAAAAGGAGGGATTTCTTTAGTCGTCTCTTCAAAGTGATCACCTGATTGCTCTTGGAGGGTTAAGAGTTTTAAGGCAGTCATTGTGTTAATTTAGTCATAGTGTAGCTACAGTGTCTTTACACTTCCACGGATCATGGAACATGTTAAAATATACACTATGGTGCTGTTTCCATGTTGCTGGATATTTTTATATGTGGATATTTTTTTCTCCTGGCTGCATTGGTTTTGCATTGGTTTTGGCCTTCCGTTTCCACGTAGCAGATATTTAAAATCCAGGTATTAAAAGCAGGAGAAAAAAATATCCTGTTTAGGGGTCTGAAACGCATTTGTTACAATGGAGGATTTATTTTTATCCACATGTTGCGTTTACACCTGAACAGGAGAAGAAAATACCCTGTTAAAAAAATATCCTGCTACGTGGAAACAGCACCTATGGCTCATGCATTCAGCATTTTATTCGGGTCTTTTTGGGTTTTAGCGTAAGTGTATGAGTTTTAGTTAGAGAAAGATGTTTTCACCCTGCGTTCTTAAAGGTGTGAAGAAACACCTGGCAATTTATCCACAGGGGGAGATCATGGGGAGCTTTCAGAAAATTATTGTATCAATTTTATTCAACCAGCGCAGAGTCATCTGATCACAAGACAAGGACATAGACCAACTAGTTGGTAAGATAAGTTATTTTGGAATGAAATTATGTCTCTTTTTTCTTTAGCTTACTTTTACTATTGACACCTCTGCTGATTTTTACAATGGCCTTCTGGGCACCCCTACCCTTGGATTTTCCCGTAGGATTTGGCTGTGGATAAATTGTGAGGTGTCTGGACACCTGAGGACGAGTGGTAAAAACAAATCTATTGGTAAGAAATTTGTTCCCAGATTAAAAAAAAAAACTTTATTACATCTCCTGTCAAGTACAGCCCAAAAGGTCGGCATACTGGCCTGTGGTGTTTATGAGAATCAACTCCTTTTGGATTCTTATTTATCTAAAAGTTCCTTTATTGTAGCGTGTGCTTTTGAAAGTGCATAGTTTGGACAGGTCCTATCTTACTGTTTGCCTTTATCTGTGTGTGCTACTGTGCATGCACGTGTGTGTCGGAAGATCACATTCACATGCTGTTTCCCTCACCCATCTCACTCTTAAACCTCATAAGTTTAATTGTGGCATTGATTTGCACTTACACCCAATATCCAGAGGGGGGCGGTAAACCTCTTATCAAGTTGAACTTCCAAAGCGGTTGGCCATTTTCTGAAACTCATTGAGATGCGCTTATCTTCATACAGGTATCAGCTCAATGGAGACCAGTGAATGACAAAGGCTGCTATTTTTGAAGGTAATAAAGTAATAATATTTATGCTGTAGGAAACGGCAGATTATTGATAATTCTGATTATTATTGTTGTTGTTTGGAGTGTGACAACATGAAATGTCCTAACTTCTCCAAAGCCCCAAAGTTCCAAAGTCTGTAATATACTTGTACTTCTACTGTAATATTTCAGGTGGGCAGAGATCAGGTGATTGACATGTGTGACCCCACCCTGATCAGGAAGTGGAGGATCAGGAGACTACATGGCCTGCACCTGGGGTAAGCTGTCATCTCCAGACCCTGACATAATAATAATAATAATAATAATAATAATAATAATAATAATAATAATAATAATAATAATAATAATAATAATAATAATAATAATAATTATTATTATTATTATCATTATCATTATTATTATTATTATTATTATTATTAATAATAATAATAATAATTATTATTTTGGCATTTCAGCTACATAAATCATCTTGCATACAGTATCTCTCATGGAGACACATGCTAACAATCACCCTATTTCAGTAGGATAACAAAGACATGCAAAAATAATCATAAACATATAGATTATGTTTCCTTCCACCAAAAGCATTTCATGAATGATGCTCTCTTTATTTAGGCCTATCATATCAGTCAGGGACTCAATCGAGGGGGCTTTTGGTGACTATCCCGGTCCCAGCCAAAGCTGTCAGCAGCCCTGATTTCTGTAATGGAGGTGCATGTGCGCTCCATAAGGGTTCCATGTGAGAACAGGGGAACTCTGAGATGGCCAGCTGGTCACTAGCTGTGGAAGGAAGCACAATGATAGGCTACTAATGTTACATTGATTGGCTATGTGACAATGAATACACAGTTTTAAAAAAAAAAATGCCGTGTTAATATTCCAGAGTAAACTTGCGCGATTCCAGATAGAGTATTTACAACACTGAAGAGTCAAATTACAGCCAAGTCAAAAGTCAGTGTAACATTTTGCAGATGGCCAGCGTAATTTCAGCTCCACAACAAGGCGATAACCCACATTCTGCTCAGATGCCACCAGTGTTCAAATTTTTTTCCACATTACAGTGGAAAAATATATAGGCAGCTTAGTACCACAGGTTAAGCTGTGTACAGAAATTGTACTATTTACCAATGCTTGTCCTATCTTGGTCCTTTCCAGTGCTTATTTTTCAGCACTTCTTTCTTTCATTTTATCTGTCCTCTGCACTTTCCTGTTGCCGATCCTGCTTCTCTTCTCTCCTTCTCATGCTTATATCTGTCCCTCGACCACCAACTCTTGTTGTTCAACCTGCGCATGATCTGCAGTTGTCTTCCGGTCATCAAACCGGCAAGCGTCACCCATATTCTGCTTCTTTGGCACCTTTGCAGAGAAAATGAGAGAAAATGTGAGAAAGTTGTTTGATGAAAAGAATGCTGAATGTGTGCAGTAGGCCTTTGTGTTGTTACTGTTACATCAGTTGAGGTACAGTAGCCAAAAGATATTTACAGACTTGGTCAGACACAGTCTGGAATGTCATCTCTATTGCTTTGCTTGGAGTAATGTACAAAAATTAAATTTGAAAAATACATCTGTCTGTGGGTCAGGACTAGGTAACACCAAATAAGTGAAGCAGTTAAAGATATGTAATGAAATCTAGCTATTTACTGTACTGTAC
This sequence comes from Engraulis encrasicolus, assembly GCF_034702125.1. Classification (NCBI taxonomy): domain Eukaryota; kingdom Metazoa; phylum Chordata; class Actinopteri; order Clupeiformes; family Engraulidae; genus Engraulis; species Engraulis encrasicolus. The sequence goes on from NW_026945717.1 coordinate 28,603, forward strand.
TGTGCTTACCCTCTAGCAGTCCTTTCCAGATTTATAAAACACAGGACGAGATGGTGTTACTCTCCATTGTGCCATTAGGTGTTGAGTCACTTGAGTTTCCTTGATGGTGAGAGAGGCGAGGGGACGTTGTACCTTGTCAATTTAGGACACATCGTTAGTGTGCCTTTGAATCAGGGGGTGTTTCGGCCTTTCGACACTAGACACCCTCATCAAAGGTGGCCAGCTACAGGGTGATCAAGCCCCAGCTTGTGTCCTATGCCCAATTACAAGTCCAAGGGACTATGCACGGCAGGTGCGTCCACTCCCCTGAGTAAGACTTGGAACTGACCCCATACTCTTTAGGTATGAGTACACCTCCAGCCCTTCGCCACGCCTAGGGGATTATCTCTTTTTGCCACACTACTCTCATCAGTTCCCAAAGATAGCGGAGAACATCCGGGGAGTTCTTGTAGAACTTGTATGGCACGCCATTCGGCCCCTGGGCTGATGCTGATCTTGTCCGCTGAACTATTCTCTCCAGTTTTGACTGTTTCCCACTCTCTTTTCTGCAGCTTTAGGCCACCTCACTCTTGGTTTGTGCCCCTTGGTCTTCCTCTCCATGGGCGGTCTACATGATGTTACCTTCGTCCATCCATAGGTGCAAACTTGGAGTGTGTGTCCTGCTGCTGCTGTGGTTGCCTCATGTGTCCTATTCGTAATCATAGTCCTTTCCTTTCCTAGGTCTGTAGCCGTGTTATCAGTCATTGAGCCATCTTGCGCCCCCGCTCTCGCAGGCTCCAGGGGTATCTTTCTTTGTTCACTTTCCATAGCATTTGGCGGGTGGCTCCAGCAACTGTAATAACCGTCAGAGCCTGCCGCCATGGGTAGCTGGCCCATGGCAGCCCCAGTGGGGTCTATTCCCTCCAGTCAGCTGTCTCTCCATGCCGTCACACGGTCTTTCCCATGTTGTCAGCTGACCTTTCTCTGCAGTCACTGGATGCTTCCAGATATTCAGATTCATAAATCACAGGACGAGATGGTGGTACTATTCATTGTGCCATTAGGTGTTGAGTGCACGGGAACACCTAGGTCACAGTGGTGCCCTGACCCAGATGGGAGTGAGGTTTAAGGGGGAGAGTGTAAAGGAGGCCAACTAGAAGAGTGTGGTGTGGAACGTTAGTAAACCTCCCTCCTGAAAGCCTCAATACAGTGCGGTAACGTTGGGCATGGACCGGCCCTTTAGCTTCAGCAGTCTCGCACTGCGCCTCCCATTGCCAAACCGATGCGTTGATGAGGTGGTGAGTTCACGGTCCGAGGGGGACAAACTGTGCGGGAACACCTCGGTCACATGTGCACCCTGTGCATCATCTGCACTTTTCTCAAGGTCACTTGGCCAGCAAACAAATCCCGATCATGTGTCTTTGATACAATCCTGCAGTTGTGTCATTTTTTTTCTTGTACCTACTTACCTGGCATTCTGGAAGGGGATTGGGCCAGGTATTACCATGCCTGTCTGTCTATCAGTCTATCTGTCTGCCCGTCTGCTTGTGTGTCTGTTTTAAGTCACCTGAGGGTGGCGGCAAACGCTTAATATCGCATGCATCTGGAACTGGCCAGGGGGTCAGGTTGCCATATCTGATTGCTCTTGGTGTGTCTTCACACCACCAGGCCAGGCAAGGGCAGGTCTATGGCAGAGCTATGCAGTACTCAGCCCTCTCAGTCTCTTTTTCTCTCTTATGGTATTGCCACATTCATCTATTTTTCTTTCTTCCACTTCTTTTCTCTGTTCCTCAATCATCCTCTCTCTCCTCTTCCACCCTGTCTTACTCCTCCAATGTGCTCCAAAAATACATTTCCAGCCCTGAATTTAAAAAAAAAACTTTTCCAAATTGTCCCTCACAACTTCCTTTTCCGTGTGTTTTTTTCATATATATATTTTGTCCAATATGTCTTCCCATTCTTCATTTTCATTCTCCCCTGTGTGTAGTATACGTGTAATTTCTTTCCTTTTTCTTCAAGCCAATTGTACCCCATCTTTCCACCCCGTCCCATCCCCGTCCCCATGTTCTTTGCTATTTCACAGCAGGTGGCTGAGCCATAAGCACAGTAGTGCTCCAAAGCCCAGGCACAAGATGTAGCCAGTCAAAGCATCACAGAGATCCATTTCCTCCTCCTGCTTTTTAGGCGCGATGATGACCTGCTTTTCCTCCCTCTTCATAAGCTGTTTCTTCTTCCTTGGCCACTTTGCCTGGAGGTCTCGTGCCATCTTGTTGTCTTTGATCTCGCAGAGTACCTTCCTCCACACCTGACCCAGCCTGGGGTTGGCCTCTTCCTGGTAAAACCAGACATCGCAGGCGTCGACTTCCAGGAAAGTCACCTTCCGGTCCACCTCCTCCTCCGGCCTCGCGGGAAGAGCGCTCCACTCCTTGTTGGCCTCTGTCAACTTCCTGGCCCTCAGGATGCGCTTGAATTTCTCTTTGCGCATCAGGTTGTCCTCGCGCATTTTGAGGGACCTCTGCAGGTCGGCCTCCCTAGCTCTCCGGATCCTCTCCTGAATCCTCAGCCTCTCCTCCGCTGACATCTCCCACTCGTCCTGGCTATCTCCTCCACCTCCACACACAAAGCATTTCAAGAGGGTGGCACGCCAGTCTCCTGACTTCCTCTCCTTCCTATTTTCCTTCTCGTCTTTCACCTTCTCTTTCTCGCTCTTCTTCCTAATTTCCTTCTCGTTTTTCACCTTCTCTTTCTTGACCTTCCTCCTAATTTCCTCCTTGTTTTTCACCTCCTCTTTCTCGCTCTTCTTCCTATTTTCTTTCTCGTTTTTTACCTTTGCTTTCTCGCTCTCAGCAGTGGCCTCAGCAGGCTGCTTTGATGGCCCTAGGTCTCCTCCACCCAGGTCCATGTTCACAGTTGGAAACGTACAATAATCACAGTCATTTATGGAATCATGGTATCTGTAAAGAAGGGGACAGACATGAGACAGTGGACAAGTTTAATGCTGAGGCGAGGAGCAGAAGAACCCTACAGAAGTGTTGTCTCCTAGCTACAACATAACAATATTAGATCTTGCTACATAATTCTACAGAGACAAGCATGCTCTTCTTTAAACAGTGCCCTTTATATTTTTTCTTGCTTCAGAACTTTTCTATTAACTTAGTCTATGTTATCTGACAGCCTTCAGTCCAAAACAGATATCAAAACAATATTTATTATATATAGGCCTATACAAAAAATAAAAACAATATCTTTTTTATATCAAAAAAATCTGAATTTTCTTTTAATTCGTAATGCAGGTCGTACAAGGTTAAAATGAATATAATTCATGGCATTTCTTAGCGGTGCACTGTGTAGGATTGTGGCCAGAGAACATATTGCAACTATGCTGCTCATTGAAACGGCATTTTGCCAAATTTGATCTTTTCATGAATATTTACTAAATGATAATTAATATTTACTAGTATGACCAAAGTACACTAAGTTTTGGAGCTAAAAATGTCTATTTTTTTGAAAATTCAAAAAGGCAGACCAGAGAAGATCCCCCTTTTCATGAAAAAGGCAATTTTCCCAGTCATAATGAATAGCCTACTTTGTTGAATGGGCAGGGTGAATCCTGGAAATAAACTACTTGAAACATTGCACAACACACCTTTAAAGGTCCAGTGAATAATTTGTAGTTGTCCATTTCCAAAAATGTAGGCAACTCATTCACAACTTTAATCTGTAGGCCTAATATTTGCTACCACCACCAATTTCTATTTTTTCTTTAATTATAGCTTGGAAATGTACACAGATAGCCTACACTGTATGTATCTTTAGCTGCAAATACTACTCTGGCCCACGCAGTAAATATTACCCTAATTTATTTTTTACTTGGTAAATATACATGAAAAGATCACTTTAGTGAATGGGTAACATACATTTAGGAAATAAATTAATAATTAACTGATTAAAGTCAAAATTATGTATTACAAGGTTTGAGCCATATAATGACAATAGTGACAATAACAACAATAACTAAAAATAAATGAATAAATAAATAAGTAAAACAGCACTGGATTGCTGCCTACCTCTCTAGTGTTCTTGCAATAGAAATGAGTGTTTTTCAGGCAAACCTGGTCAGATTTCCAGCAATGGAATTCTGTTCCATTGTGACATCGCAAGCACCTGCAGACAATCTGCAGCATTCCTTTATGACTCAGACTTACACTAATACCTAGCCTAGTTTACAACTTTTTTTTTGTTGCTATTCCAATTACACTATTCAGAATATAATTCTGAATTCATCTCTGTAAATCACTGACTTCTAGTCAGTGCTGTAAATGGATCGCGTCGGTTCTATTCCACGTTCTATTCATGCGCCATAGAATTCGAGATAGAATTTCAGGTCATTTACAAAACCGTAGCCTAATCTTAGCTGAAACTAATGGGAATTATTCTAGTAAGCTACCCCAGACTCCATGGTGGTGGTGTCATACCTTAACTGCATTTCACAGATGACTAGCCTACATGGCCTGCACCTGGGGTAAGCTGTCATCTCCAGACCCTGACATAATATTACTACCTCCGCCAGGAGGTTATGTGATCGCCCGATTTCTGTGTTATCATGTCTGTCCGTCTGTCTGTCCGTCTGTCGCTCTGTTCGTTCGCTGCTATTTCGTGGCCTGCCACAGGGTGGCCGAGGTGAATTGAACAATGACAGGGCGCGCCTGTGAGGTGGATTGATCAGGGGCTGTTCACTCACGGAACTTCCTGTTAGCCACAATTGGCTAACCCTAACCACGGGACAGTGCAAAATGAATGGGTGTCAATGGAGTTTTTTACCATTATAATTTTTGTGATTTTTTATAATTTTTTGTCCTGAAATATTAATATTAAGTTCGAAGCTAGAAATAATAAGACCCCATTTGAGTAGCGTTTCGATTATTTTGCGCCACTAGATTATTATATACTGGGTCACAAAGCTCAATTTTTATGGGGCCAAACCCATAAACATTAGCGCGATGCTAGCGAGTACAGGTTGAAATCTTCTAACCTGCTGTAAAACTACACACCTGTGCGATTTGTCAATACAGCCTATTGTTAAACAACAGTCATAGTGCTTACCAGGAATGTTTTGTTGATGATATTTGTGACTGGAAATCGCAGTAGCAATGTATTTAGCATGGGTTCCCCTTTCCATTCCATACATTTTCCCACATGAAGGACTGGCCCACGCTCGTTACTGCATTATGCATGCAAAGCTAACTGGCTACAATGGGGAACCAATGAGACTGAGCCTTCTCCCTGTTAGAGGTTCTCTGGATTGATGGACAATGACCACACAGCCAGAATGTATTACGCGCGGATTTGCTGTGCCTACATGGCTGCGTAGCCAATAGCACACCAAATGATATATAATAGCCGATATGCCGACAATATGGCACACATTATGGATTGATATTAGGCCTAATAGCTGCGCTATTTAATATTGTGGCAAAACAAATATGTGATGAAAGGCATAATGCTTCCAATCATCAAAATGTTTATAACAACACAATGAATGGACAATGACACCAGGCTACAGTATAGCGATGGGACAATATTTTCCAAATTTGGGCCTATAGCCTAGGCCTATGGCATGACCAATCACATTTGCCAATCACACAATGGCAGGTGAACTAATACCAAAGCTAACCAGGAGAGGTGACCAGTGGTGTAGTCTACGTAGAATGCGGGTATACGGAGTATATCCACTTCTAAATTTCAGGGATTTCAGTATACCCACTTAAAATTGATTGATCCATTGTTTTGAATGGCACAAATATATACAGTATACCCACTTCAAAAAAATCTCAAATATACAGTATACCCACCATAAAAAAGTAGACTACACCACTAGAGGTGACATAAGACTTAGCTAATAAAAGAGACACATAATTTGGTTAAAATTGAATGTTCACTTCTCTGAACACTGTAGGCCTAGCCTATAAATAGTCTAGGAATGCATGGATTACACCACGACATGTCACACATATTACAACCAAATTCAGCTTCCTTGGCGGAGGTTTAAACTCTCTGAGTGCATTTCTAGTTATTATTATTGTTATTAATAATTAATCATAATAATAATGCTGATTAGTAATTCGGCATTTCAGCTACATAAATCATCTTGCATACAGTATCTCTCATGGAGACACATGCTAACAATCACTCTATTTCAGTAGGATAACAAAGACATGCAAAAATAATCATAAACATGTAGATTATGTTTCCTTCCACCAAAAGCATTTCATGAATGATGCTCTCTTTATTTAGGCCTATCATATGAGTCAGGGACTCAATCGAGGGGGCTTTTGGTGACTATCCCAGTCCCAGCCAAAGCTGTCAGCAGCCCTGATTTCCGTAATGGAGGTGCATGTGCGCTCCATAAGGGGTCCAGGTGAGAACAGGGGAACTCTGAGATGGCCAGCTGGTCACTAGCTGTGGAAGGAAGCACAATGATAGGCTACTAATGTTACATTGATTGGCTATGTGACAATGAATACACAGTTTAAAAAAAATAATAATGCGGTTTTAATATTCCAGAGTAAACTTGCGCAATTCCAGATAGAGTATTTACAACACTGAAGAGTCAAATTACAGCCAAGTCAAAAGTCAGTATAAAATTTTGCAGATGGCCAGTGTAATTTCAGCTCCACAACAAGGCGATAACCCACATTCTGCTCAGATGCCACCAGTGTTCAAATTTTTTTCCACATTACAGTGGAAAAATATATAGGCAGCTTAGTACCACAGGTTAAGCTATGTAAAGAAATTGGACTATTTACCAATGCTTGTCCTCTCTTGGTCCTTTCCAGTGCTTATTTTTCAGCACTTCTTTCTTTCATTTTATCTGTCCTCTGCACTTTCCTGTAGCCGATCCCGCTTCTCTTCTCTCCTTCTCATGTTTATATCTGTACCTCGACCACCAACTCTTGTTGTTCATCCTGCGCATGATCTGCAGTTGTCTTCAGGTCATCAAACCGGCAAGCGTCACCCATATTCTGCTTCTTTGGCACCTTTGCAGAGAAAATGAGAGAAAATGTGAGAAAGTTGTTTGATGAAAAGAATGCTGAATGTGTGCAGTAGGCCTTTGTGTTGTTACTGTTACATCAGTTGAGGTACAGTAGCCAAAAGATATTTACAGACTTGGTCAGACACAGTCTGGAATGTCATCTCATTGCTTTGCTTTGAGTAATGTACAAAAATTAAATTTGAAAAATACATCTGTCTGTGGGTCAGGACAAGGTAACACCAAATAAGTGAAGCAGTTAAAGATATGTAATGAAATCTAGCTATTTACTGTTGCTTACCCTCTTGCAGTCCTTTCCAGATTTATAAAACACAGGACGAGATGGTGTTACTCTCCATTGTGCCATTAGGTGTTGAGTCACATGAGTTTCCTTGATGGTGAGAGAGGCGAGGGGACGTTGTACCTTGTCAATTTAGGACACATCGTTAGTGTGCCTTTGAATCAGGGGGTGTTTCGGCCTTTCGACACTAGACACCCTCATCAAAGGTGGCCAGCTACAGGGTGATCAAGCCCCAGCTTGTGTCCCATGTCCAATTACAAGTCCAAGGGACTATGCACGGCAGGTGCGTCCACTCCCCTGAGTCCGACTTGGAACTGACCCCATACTCTTTAGGAACTGACCCCATACTCTTTAGGTATGAGTACACCTCCAGCCCTTCGCCACGCCTAGGGGATTATCCCTTTTTGCCACACTACTCTCATCAGTTCCCAAAGATAGCGGAGAACATCCGGGGAGTTCTTGTGGAACTTATATGACACCCCATTCGGCCCCTGGGCTGATGCTGATCTTGTTCGCTGAACTATTCTCTCCAGTTTTGTTGCCTCAAGATGTTAACCAGGTCGTGATTGACTGTTTCCCACTCTCTTTTCTGCAGCTTTAGGCCACCTCACTCTTGGTTTGTGCCCCTTGGTCTTCCTCTCCATAGGCGGTCTCCATGATGTTACCTTTGTCCATCCATAGGTGCAAACTTGGAGTGTGTGTCCTGCTGCTGCAGTGGTTGCCTCATGTGTCTTATTCGTAATCATAGTCCTTTCCTTTCCTAGGTCTGTAGCCGTGTTATCAGTCTTTGAGCCATCTTGCGCCCCCGCTCTCGCAGGCTCCAGGGGTATCTTTCTTTGTTCACTTTCCATAGCATTTGGCGGGTGGCTCCAGCAACTGTAATAACCGTCAGAGCCTGCCGCCATGGGTAGCTGGCCCATGGCAGCCCCAGTGGGGTCTATTCCCTCCAGTCAGCTGTCTCTCCATGCCGTCACACGGTCTTTCCCATGTTGTCAGCTGACCTTTCTCTGCAGTCACTGAATGCTTCCAGATATTGAGATTCATAAATCACAGGACGAGATGGTGGTACTATCCATTGTGCCATTAGGTGTTGAGTGCACGGGAACACCTCGGTCACAGTCCCTGACCCAGATGGGAGTGAGGTTTTGTAATGGAGGCCAACTAGAAGAGTGTGGTGTGGAACGTTAGTAGACCTCCCTCCTGAAAGCCTCAATACAGTGCGGTAACGTTGGGCTATTAGATTCAGCTGTCTCGCACTGCGCCTCCCATTGCCCAACCGATGCGTTGATGAGGTGGTGAGTTCACGGTCCGAGGGGGACAAATTGTGCGGGAACATCTTGGTCACATGTGCACCCTGTGCATCATCTGCACTTTTCTCAAGGTCACTTGGCCAGCAAACAAATCCCGATTATGTGTCTTTGATACAATCCTGCAGTTGTGTCATTTTTTTTTTCTTGAACCTACCTTACCTGACCACCTGGAAGGGGATTGGGCCAGGTATTACCATGCTTGTCTGTCAATCTGCCTATCTGTCTGTCCGTCTGCTTGTGTGTCTGTTTTAAGTCACTTTAGGGTGGCGGCAAACACTTAATATCGCATGCATCTGGAACTGGCCAGGGGAGTTCAAAGTT
>NW_026945718.1:0-7500 GCF_034702125.1 Engraulis encrasicolus
AAGGAGAGGAGAGGAAAGGAGGGGAGAGGAGAGGAGAGGAGAGGAGAGGAGAGGAGAGGAGAGGAGAGGAGAGGAAAGGAGGGGAGAGGAGAGGAGAGGAGAGGGGAGGAGAGGAAAGGAGAGGAGAGGAGAGGAGAGGAGAGGAGAGGAGAGGAGAGGAGAGGGGAGGACTCCATCCGTGATTCTTTGCTGTCCTTCAAACGCCATCTCAAAACCCAACGCAGCATATGACACCAGACACATCCCACAGATACTGACATCGTGACATGTGTGTCTGTGAGTTTGTCTATGTGTGCATGTGTGTGCAGGGCCGCTGACAGGTTTGCCTGCCCCCCCCCCTAAAAAAAAACCCCTACAACAACAACCTTACCCCACCAACCACAACAACAACAACATCCAAAAGCCCAGATTTTTAGATGCGTCCCAGCATCTCTATAAGACGGTCTGTCTGTCTGTCCGTCCGTCCGTCTGAAACGCATTCCTTATACGTATATGATATGTTACCAAACAGGCAAGACTAAACTGATTGCATTGTGAGACAACTGAGGGGGCCATTCAATTTTCGGCATTGTTTTGCGTTTGTACAATGGGAGGCAACATTATTTTGGTTCGTCAGAAACTTGTAGAAATGAGCGATTTAGAAGTCGGCACGCAGTTTTTGACACAGATGTTTGTGCTCGGATAGAGGGGCGTTTGCATTGCATAACGCTCCACGACATGGAACCGTTGACAGGCGACCCGCAGCGCATAGGCTACAGCTCTTCCTCTAAACGTTGACCTGTAACATTTGGTTAGCTTTTCTTCTTTCATAATATTCATATTGAAACATGGTGCTCGAACTATAAGTAGACAGCTGGGCCATTTGACATACGGTGTGTTACTCGTACTAGGGACATAGGTACATGCTTTCCGTTGCGCTCAGAGAGAGCACGGGAGAGAACGCGTCTTTCATAATTGCTTTGCAGTCGTGTGAATTTGGTAAACTCTGGCACGGAAGCTCACATGCTTTTGTGCGTTGACGGTGAATCTGGTATTGAAAAATAAGCGCATAATTCACCTAAAGGGTGAACCCATAAGCGCATGATTCACCCAAACGGTTTTATTTATTTATTATTTGTCGATGTTTACATTCTTTCCCACATGCACATGATGCTGAAATGGCGTGATACTAAAGGTTGATACCAATAGATGTCTGGTAATTTGTAATGTAGCCTACTTGATCTATGTGAAATTTGAAATCATTTGGTTCTTTTCCAAATCCAAGAATGATAAGCTTATTATAGCCTAAGATGCAAAAAATAAAGCCATATTTCGCCATTTTGCTGCCTGCCACATTATTTGGAGTTCCCATGGGCAATATGACCAATAAACAAAAAGTACATCCTCAGGGGGGTGTTGACAGGTTAGGAGGAAGCCAGGGGGGCGTTAGGGGGGAAAAATGACATAGTTGGAACTGGCATAGAGGGACGCATCTGTTGTCCGCCTGTCGGCCTTGTTTCAATATAGAGACATGAGAGGGACAGACTACACTTCCGGCCTGAAACTGCACCATAGACATGTAGGTCATGTATGAAATTACCCATTCAACAGTAGCGTGGCGTGAGGCTTTTTTCCTAGGAAGCCAAGGAGGGAAAAAATTACCCACCCCAGTAGTAGTAGTAGTACCATTATTATTATTACTGTACTATATTTATATTATTATTATTATTACCAGGGCTTTTTCTGAACGGGGAAATAGGGGCGCTCCACCCTCATACCTCAACGGGTGCACCCTCATACTTCTTTTTTTTTAATATATAAAATACTTTTTTGAGCGCCCCTAGTAAATCCCCCCTTCACCCCCCCGCAACGTGCCATGATGCTCCCTCATGCCAAAAATTCCTAGAAAAAGCCCTGATTATTATTATTATTATTATTATTATTATTATTATTATTATTCTATTATTATTATTAACCAGTAGCGGTGGCTGGCTGGGACAACAAGCTGGGCAGGAAGTTTCCATGTCCATGAGAATAAAATCAATGAGGTATAATTGATGATATGCGTTGCTTGTTTGTGAGCCAAAAAGGCCTTTACCAGTGGTTTAAAACTGCCCCTAATGTTATGGATCACCTACGGCTGACTGGGACAACAAGCTGGGCAGAAAGTTTGGCGATCGAGTCCATGAGAATAAAATCAATAAGGTATAATTTATGATATGCGTTGCATGTTTGCGAGCCAGGCGTTTACTAGAACTGCCCGTAATGTTATGTACGGGTGACCTCCGCTGCGCAGCACAGGATGGAGAGGTCCATTCAATAACAAATGGCATTGGTACTAAAGTAGCCTAGTCTCACAATTATGCAACAAATGCATAGTTAATGCTCTATCCTTGCAATTATTCTATCCATGCAGTCTAGCCTGGCTACATTTACAGTGTATTTGGAAATGAAACAAAACTGGTAGGATTCCCATTCTTATTAATAAGCCAAGTGTAGGCTAAGTGTAATTTTCTTTGTCAATTTGAAGTCTTGCACATCAAAACGGACTGAATCAGCTACAGTTTGCTAAACTAACTGACTTCAAGTGATGTATGGTGACAGTGAGTGAGCAAAGTGAGCAGCTCACCAAAGACGTCAGTGGAACACACAGATCTTTTGCTGTGCTCCCTCATCTAAGTCCAGGAGTAACACCTGTATAATTTGTTAGCATTTACGCTAAGCGGGAGTCTATCATTCAGCATTTAATAGCGTTGCATAGTGCAGTTTAAAAAGTTGGTTCTCCCTCCCCCGACACAAGTGCGCCACACCTTCCTATCATGTGTGATCGCGCGCTAATTAGTGCAGAGCTTCAGTCACTGCCGGTCAGATTTGATTGAAACATAAATAGATTAAAGGCGATGCCCGTTTTCTATTGTGTTTATCGCTGTGACTGATCTCATTTTCAACATGAATGCTGCAGTACAGTAAACACTGCACAAACACTGCACAATAAATCGAAAATAATCGAAAATCGTGATAAATTAGTGAAATCGAAGTCGGAAAACTCTACTGAAACTTCTGCCTTTGCTTGTACCTGTATCATCTGAAGAATATTCTTACGCTACTTAATTCCTGAGGCTCCTGGTTTCTTCTATTTTTCGCTTTTCATTCATTTTCTGCCCTCCTGGTTTGTACTGAGACACCTGGGCCAATGACAGGAGCCGCGTTTTATTAGGTTGTAGCCGCTATTTTTTCTTCGTGATGACAGACCACCCATGTGCACCGGGGGTGGGGGAGGGGGGGTTCTTGATCCCATTTTAAAGGGGTATGCCACTATTTTGGGGCTTAATACAGTTAAAGTCGTTGCCTGGGGTTTATAAAGGTGGTAAAGTGTCTTATGTAGCTAAGCTAGCGAAAGTCAATGCATCCGTGTATGTTACGCCTGGCTTGTTACCGGCGCAACATAAAAGAGGCACACAAAGGTTTACCGTTTTCAAGTTTATTTTAAATAACAGAAATAGAGTCAAAATAATGTCTAGGGCTATGTGTGGATGTGTGTGGGTCAAATGTAAGTAAGTGTGACATGTTGGTGCGCAAAAGTGGTGTCTGGTCAAGATGTGAGAGAGGAGCAAAAGCTGCCATGAAGGAGGGGAGGCATCCTTATATACCTACACCAATTAAGGTGCAGGCAATTAGTCCAATTAACCCAGCCTCACTCAACTGAACAGGCCAGCTGCTCCTCATGACACCATCATGAGCCCAAGCAGCCTGTAGGTGAAACAGAGGGTCGTAACAGTGTGTGTGTGTGTGTGTGTGTGTGCGTGCGCGCGCGTGTCGGTACGAGATTGTTGAGGGCCTTGTAAATGAGGGTTGTTGCTTGTTGGCATGAAGTGAGTAGCATGCAAACTTGTGTGTGTGTGTGTGTGTGTGTGTGTGTGTGTGTGCGTGCGCGTGTGTGTTTGTGTGTGTGTGTGTATGCGCCTCACCTGTAGGTTTGGTGGTGGTGGTCCTGGTTGTGGGGGCGGGGAGTGTAGTGATGTCACCTGTAGGGGCGGAGTCAGAGAGTAAACTGTAGGACAACCAACCTGTGTGTGAGTGAGTGTGAGTGTTTGTGTGTGTGTGTGTGTGTGTGTGTGTGTGTGTGTGTGTGTGTGTGTGTGTGTGTGTGTGTGTGTGTGTGTGTGTGAGTGTGTGTGTGTGTGTGTGACTGTGTGCCTGCGCACTCTTGTGTGTGTGTGTCAGGGCTTAACACTAACACACGCCAGGTAGCCAAATGCGGGTGAAAGTCGGCGTTGGCTAGTAGATACCGAAGGTTCACTAGCCATTCTGGCGGGTCCGTTACTATTCTGAATGATGAGGCACCGCATTTTGTAGTTTTTTTCCTCGGACCGTCTTTGCTACAAAAGCAATGCAATGCGATTTCGCGAGCCTACAATACCCATGAAGCACCTGTGTCACGTGTCACCTGTGTGTCACGCACTCCAAGAATCTGATAGAGCTAGTCTTGCGAAGAGGAGTGGCAGTGAGCTATCAGCGTGCGTTTGGAAATGTCACTGAAAACCTTATCGTGAAAATAAAGTAGCGAAGTTCATCTCAACTGACCTGTTTTGCGATCTGTCATTAGTACAATACTTAGTAGTAGTGGACATTAAAATGACCAAGGCGAGAGGAAAACACGCCAGTCTGTCTTGTGAAAGTCTCGAGACTAAAGCGCAGTGATAAGACAAGGACACATGCGGCATTAATAATGTTCGGTTTAAATTATTTTCTGATTTGCCTGTATGTCTTCATACCTTAATATTCCTCCATGTTTCTTGTGCTGTTGTTCCCGACTGTCAAACGGGCTTAAACAACGCGCAGTAGTGTAGCCTTCCAGACTGCACAAAAGCATGTCCCTTGCCAGTTTCGCCTCGCGTCCGTTTGTATTTTAAAACAACTCAATATAAACGAAATGAAAGGAAGCCGTAGCCCCTTCTGTAGCTACCGCATCTGTGTGTGCTTTTTAGTGGATATAAGAAAATATTCCAGAAGAGGTGTTATTCCATATCCATGACCGAGGACAGGCGAACTTGGCAATGACTTTTGCTATCTACTTTGCGCATCAATTTGGACGGCGACCTCCACAGATTGGCCCATATGATATGAAGAAAGTGCCTTTCAGATCAAAGACGAAAATATTTTGCTCTAGTGTAACTTACATTTGTGCCCTTCCACAACACTGTGCTTGGTGTTTCTGCATGGTCAATATAGGCTATGCCATTCCTCAGATCAGTAAATCTGTTCTTTCCATAGCATGCATGCATGGACCAGTTAATAGGCCTAACAATTCTAATTATTAAGCCCTATATTATATTATATTATATTATATTATATTATATTATATTATATTATATTATATTATATTATATTATATTATATTATATTATATTATATTATATTATATTATATTGTATGTTACATTAGCCTACATTACAGTATTACAGCCTATTGTATAATTCATTCAAGCTGCTATGATGGTTAAGGAAATTATGGCTAGTGAAAAGGCCCAATGGCTAGTGAGTCAGGAAAACCACTAGCCAAAATGGCTGGTAAGCGAAAAAGTTAGTGTCAAGCACTGGTGTGTGTGTGTGTGTGTGTGTGTGTGTGTGTGTGTGTGTGTGTGTGTGTGTGTGTGTGTGTGTGTGTGTGTGTGTGTGTGTGTGTGTGTGTGTGTATGTGTGCACGCTCGTGTGTGTGTGTGTGTGTGTGTGTGTGTGTGTGTGTGTGTGTGTATGTGTGCACGCTCGTGTGTGTGTGTGTGTTTGTGTGAGTGTGCACGCTCGTGTGTGTGTGTGTGTATGTGTGTGGCCTGACCTGTGGAGGTGGGCAGGTCTAAGGTGTAAACGGCGGAAGCTGATTGGCCGTTGGGCAGGTATGCTGTGCAGGTGTACTCTCCAGCGGTCGCCGTGGTGATGGGCAGCGGAATGCTGATCCCCAGCCGACCTGCAATACTACCATCCAACCTCAAGGGGGCGCCTGTAATACAATGTAAAATAAAATAAAATAATATAATATAATATAACATAACAAAACATGACATAGTATAGCATAATATTGCCGAAGGGTTGTGCACAAGGACTTTCATGCACTTTGATAATATAATATAATGTAATATAACATAATACTAGAAAAGTGCTCAGAGACCACACCTCCGCCAAGGCAGGTCAGAATTAGATTGCGATTCTACAGCCTTTGTCAACATATTCCTTGTTTCAAAATGTCAAAATGACACATTCATGACAGTTCAGTCCTTTGCAAACCTTAATAATAGAGTGCAGTTATTAAAGGATGATGGTTCTTCTGCCATTCATCATCCAGTGAAAAGATGCATATCACCGTAGTTTAGTTCAGTTAGGGCCAAGAATACAATTAGGCTACACTTAACCATCTACTTTAATTTCGCCTTGGGATCAATAAATGATACTCTACTTTCTAGGCCTACTCTTAACCGATTAATCAACATGATGAAAAACCCATAGGCCTATTATCAGTCAAGTCAAGTCAAGTCAAGTTTATTGTCAATTTCTTTACATGCACTGGTCATACAAAGAATTTGAAATTGCGTTTCTTGCTCTCCCATGCAGACATAGACTAATCTAGGTAAGGACATAGACAGTATAGACATAGACAGTACTCATACATGGACATAGACAGTATGGACGTAGACATTGCTCATACAGACATTTAAAGTGCAAGACTGGACAACAGAAGACTTGTAGAGAACATACATTAAGAGGAGGTATTTTGTTGTTCTTTTTCTAAAAGTCCTTTATAGCGTTCTGACATAGTAATAGTAGCATTTGAAGAAATAAATAATTTAAAAAAGGTTTTTATTAAATACACCAGCAGCAGTATGTGTGTGTGTGTGTGTGTTTGTATGTGTTTTGTGTGCGTAAAAATTATTATATTTTATTATATTATATTATATTATATATATTTTATTATATTATATTATATTATTATTATATTATGTCATCCATGAACATCCCATTTGTTGTGTCTTTGTCAATTTAAGTAATTGGCTTATTAAGAAGAACACAAAGAGGATTTAAGAATGCAGACATTTTTCATTCTATTGCAATACAAGTAATTCAATTGAGTTAACAGTAGGCTACCACCAATACGGGTATAAAACTTGTGAGTGTGTTTCTGTCCACCACCACCAGAGGGAAGTGCCAGTCCGTGCAGGCAGATTAGTCATTGTTGTGAACAATACCGTCCGTGCATGGATTGGGTGGTTCCAGTTTGTAATCAATGTTCAATGCCTGCCACTTAATTATATATATACATATATATATATATATATATATATATATATATATATATATATATATATATTTATTATATATAATTGCGCCAATCTACATGGTTATGTACCACCCTTAATAACAGCTATGTTGTCTGACTGGGTGTTAGTAAGAACGTTATGTATAGGTCGTTGAAAACATTAGGCTACCAGAGGCGTTCATTGGGCTAGAAAGAAACTAGAGTGATGACGTT